>NC_086320.1:246852348-247154015 GCF_036172605.1 Pelobates fuscus
GTTTAGTAGCCCTTCTCTGAACTCTCTCTAAGGTATCAATATCCTTCTGAAGATACGTTCTCCAGAACTGCATACAATACTCCAAGTGAGGTTTCACCAGTGTTCTGTACAATGGCATGAACACTTCCCTCTTTCTACTACTAATACCTCTCCCTATACAACCAAGCATTTTGCTAGCATTTCCTGCTGCTCTATTACATTGTTTGCCTACCTTTAAGTCATCAGAAATAACCACCCCTAAATCCCTTTCCTCAGATGTTGAGGTTAGGACTTCATCAAATATTCTGTACTCTGCCCTTGGGTTTTTACGTCCAAGATGCATTATCTTGCACTTATCCACATTAAATGTCAGTTGCCACAACTCTGACCATTTTTCTAGTTTATCTAAATTATTTGCCATTTGGCTTATCCCTCCTGGAACATCAACCCTGTTACATATCTTAGTATCATCAGCAAAAAGGCATACCTTCCCATCAAGACCTTCTGCAATATCACTAATAAAAATATTAAAGAGAATGGGTCCAAGTACAGATCCCTGAGGTACCCCACTGGTGACAAGCCCAAGCTTTGAATATACTCCATTGACTACAAAAACGTTTTTTTGTATATATACTTTTTTTCAAGGCATGGATTCATCAGAATACAGGACATTATAGAGTGCTATGCATAGCCTAGGTTGTGTGGACAGATTTTTGTACCATAAATGAATTCTTTTTCAACTGATTAGTTATGTTTTCTAATGAAATGTTATGGATTGAAGGAGATTATCAGACTTCTATGATGTATATAGTTTGTAGATATATGAATGCAGATATGAAGTGTACAATTGATTAAATTTCACCTTTTTTTGCATACTGAATAGCTATTCATTCATTAATTCTTTATACAGATTACTTTATTTGAGTGCGGTATTTCATTTTTGTTGTATATATATTGTTGAGTTTCTACATAAGGGGAATACCTCTTAATACCGGCACCATTCAGTCATTGAGTGCAAACGCTACCTATAATTTTGTATAAATGGTTTTGCTAGTACACCACTAAGCTCTTTTAATAGCTTTGGGTGTATTCCATCAGGTCCCATTGACTTATTTGTCTTTACTTTTGACAGTTGAAAAAGAACCTCTTCCTCTGTAAACTCACGTGTAATAAATGACTCATTTATCCTTTTTCTTAACTGAGGTCCCTTTCCTTCATTTTCATCTGTAAATACTGAACAAAAATATTAATTGAGGCAGTTAGCTAGACCTTTATCCTCTTCTACACACCTTCCTTCTTTTGTTTTTAAACTAACTAATCCTTGTTTTACTTTTCTTTTCTCATTTATGTATCTAAAAAAAGTTTTGTACCTATTTTTCACTGACTGTGCTATTTTCTCTTCTGTGTGTGATTTGGAAGCTCTTATAACTTGCTTAGGCTCTTTCTGCCTAATCTTATAGATCATTCTGTCTTCCTCACCCTGTTTATTTTTTATAATTACTAAATGCTAACTTTTTGTTTTTTACTATTTTGGCCACATTTGTGGAGTACCACAGTGGTTTCTTGAATTTTTTGCTTTTACTGACAAGCCTAATGCAATTTTCTGTTGCCTTCAGTAGTGCAACTTTTAAATAATCCCATTTCTCTTGGACTCCATTTAAATTGCTCCAGTCTGATAATGACTCCTTTACACATATTCTAATTTTAGAAAAGTCTGTTTTTCTAAAGTCTAAAACTTTTGTTTTTGTGTCGTGTGACTCAGTCACTGTTCTTATATTAAACCACACTGACTGATGATCACTGGATCCTAAACTATCACCTACAGTAATATCTGATACCAAATCTCCATTTGTTAACACTAAATCTAGTATGGCCTCTTCATGAGTTGGCTCCTCAACTACTTGTTTTAGAGACAATCCCAGTAGGGAGTTTAGAATATGTGTGCTCCTGGCACAAGCAGCTATTTTTGTTTTTCAATTCACATCAGGAAGATTAAAGTCACCCATGATGATAACTTCCCCCTTCATTGTCATTTTAGCTATTTCCTCAACTAGCAGATTATCCAAATCTTTAATTTGTCCTGGGGGCATATAAATCACACCAAAAACAAGTTACTGTGTGATTACCAAATTCTAACGTAACCCAAACAAACTCTATGTTTGCCTCACTAATTTTTATTAGGCTAGATTTTATGCTATCCTTCACATACAGGGCCACCCCTCCCCCTTTCTTGCCTTCCCTGTCTTTTCTATATACAGAGTACCCTGGTATTGCTATGTGCCAGTCATTTTTCTCATTATACCATTTCTCAGTAACAGCGACTATATCTACACTATCAGTTGCCATTATTTCTACAAGTTCATGGATCTTATTCCCTAAACTGCGAGCATTTGTAGACATGACTCTAAGCTTATAATTTTTTAACACACTTGGTACAGGCACCTTCTGTCCTTGTTTTGGGGGACAATTGGATTGATGTTTTATCACCCTTTTGCCCCCCCCCCCCCTCCTAGTTTAAATACATCCTAGCAAAACCTCGGAACTGCTCACTGAGAACATTTGTTCCCTTTTGAGAAAGATCCAAAATATCTTTTTTTGTACAGTTTATGTCCATTCCAAACAGAGCTACCATGAGAAAAAAATCCAAATCCTTGCTCCCGACACCATTTACCAAGCCACAAGTTAAAGTCCCTAATACGCATCTGCCTGTCGTTTTGAGTATTATGCACAGGCAGAACTTCAGAGAATGACAGTGTGAAAGCAACCTGCCGTATATAATTGGCAAAAACACTAAAGACTTCCTTAACCTCTGAAACCTCATTGCAAACCAAGTCATTTGTCCTTAGATGGACAAGTATGTAGCGGAGAGCCGATCTTGCACAGCTATTCTCCACTAGAGATTCCAGTGAGGCTCAGGAACAAGGTGATGTTAAGTCCATAGGCAAGGTTTCCAGCAGGTAAAGTAATACAGCAGTATCCCCATCGCAATCCCAATAACTGGACGACACACAGTTTCAGGAGTAGACTGACAAGCTTTATTCCACAGTTCCTTATAAAGCCCTCTCCCATGCAAGGGAGGAGGTTCTATCACTTAAGACATTATCCAATCTCTAAGTAGTAACCTCCCACAGATCTCCTCCCCTCCTCTAGCATCATAATCCCCTTATTGTGTACACAGTTTTCCCCGAGTTTTGGATGTACCCTAAATACTTGGGGTACATCCACAAATCCAACATCCCCAGATAGCTCTATTCTGGGGGACCAACATACTTAAAAATTAGCCCATTCGGATGAATGGTTCGTGAGATATGGGGTTCCAAAGATTTGACCGACCGCATGGGTAAAGTATCCGAAAACAGTTCCATGCATTTTGGCCCTGCGGTCGGTCACAAACAAGGGAATGAAAACAGGCGAATTGCCTGTGTTATAGAGCCTGGAGAGGGTTTGAATGAATTCCCTTGTTTATGGGGCTCTTTCTACCGAACGGCGGGTCATTCGGTAGTTTCCATACGAATTTCTGGAAGTATGGAGGTCTCAGCGGTGTTTGCCTAGTCAAGTGTCCGATTTTAGTTCCAGACACTCGACGGCAAAACACCGCTGTTCGGTAGTTTAAGATGGCCGCCGCCACGTGTTTGTTTCCCGAATGGCGGCCACCCAGAGGACAAAGACCACACTGCACTGATTGCCAATTACCTGTTTGCAACATTGTTGCAAACGGTAATTGGAGGCACACTCATTCCTGGGTGGTCTGGTTGTTCGGTAGTTTCATTCCCTTGTTTTATTTGAATGATTCTACCGAACAACTAGAGGAATACAATTCTTTACATACATTTAACTGTCATTATACCCGGATACCATGCTTTCTATACATGTACATACACATTAAACCAGCCATATGACCAAATACACTTATTCTCATACATGTCGTGGGACAGCCCGGTACCAATCCGCTACACTGCTCCCCCTTCCCCACAAGCCGGCATACACAGTCTGATCCAACACGGATCGGCTTGGGGATGTCCGGGGGCTCACGGATAATTTCTCTAAGTCAGTTTGTCTTGACAACCCGTCAGCATTTCCATTCTGCTTACCCGGCCGGTACTGGATATTAAAGTCAAAAGGCTGTAGCGCCAAACTCCAGCGCAGCAGCCTGGCGTTGTCTCCAGCCACCCGGTTCAGCCAGACTAACGGGCTGTGATCCGTGAGCAAGGAAAAGGGCTGTCCATATAAATAGGGTTGTAGCTTCTTTAGGGCCCACACCACAGCCAGGCATTCCTTTTCGATGGCGGCGTAGCTTACTTCTCGAGGTAACAGTTTGCGACTGATGTAAGCCACTGGATGTTCCCCGCCATCGGCCCCGACTTGACTCAGTACTGCCCCCAATCCAAACATAGAAGCGTCTGTGTGAACAAGAAAACGTTTAGTTGGATTGGGAGCTGCCAAGACAGGGGCATTTATCAGTGCATTTTTCAATTGTTGGAATGCCTGCTCACACTCCGGGGTCCAGTTTACTTGGCGGGGAAGGTTCTTACGGGTCAGGTCAGTGAGGGGTTTGGCCAGGGCGCTATAATTGGGAACAAACTTCCGGTAATACCCTGCTGTCCCTAGAAACGCTAAAACCTGGGTCTTAGTCCTAGGGGTGGGCCACTGGGCTACAGCCTCTACTTTGGCGGGTTCGGGTTTTTGTTTACCGCACCCTACTCTATGTCCCAGGTATTGTACCTCAGCCATGCCGATACTACACTTGGCCGGCTTCAAGGTCAGACCTGCTTCCCTTATCCTATCTAGTACAGCTCCGATGTGAGCTAAGTGTTCCTGCCACGTATTGCTAAAAATAGCAATATCGTCCAGGTAGGCACATGTATAGTCCTGGAATCCATCTAGGAGTCGATCCACCATCCTTTGGAAGGTGGCTGGGGCGTTTTTCATCCCAAATGGCATGACCTTAAACTGGTACAAGCCAAATGGGGTGACAAAGGCCGACTTCGGGATGGCGTCTGGGGCCAGGGGGATTTGCCAATACCCTTTACACAAGTCAATAGTGGTGAGGTATTGGCCCCTGGCCATTCTGTCCAGTAACTCGTCTATCCGGGGCATCGGATAGGCGTCAGATACAGTCTTCTCGTTCAATCTCCTATAGTCCACGCAGAAGCGGGTCGTACCGTCTCGCTTTGGTACGAGGACTACAGGAGATGCCCAAGGACTGTCTGAGGGTTCAATCACCCCCAGTTGGAGCATTTCGTCGATCTCCTTACGCATGTTTGCCCGTACCGCTTCTGGAATGCGGTATGGCGTCTGGCGCATGGGTAGTTGCCCTGGGGTCTCGACCCGGTGAGTTGCCAGAGGCGTGTATCCAGGTACATTAGAGAACGTGTCGCGTTTCTCTTCCAATAGTTGCTGTACCTCGATCCGCTCCTGTGGGCTCAGCCGATCTCCCAGCGTAACCTCCCCTAAATCTCCGGACAGCTGCCCATCCCCCAGCAAATCGGGGAGGGGTAAGCTGTCAAACTCTTCCGTGTTAGGGGCACAGATGGCGGTTACCTCCTCAGTACGCTCGTGGTAGGGCTTCAGCATGTTCACATGGAGCATGCGTCGCCCCCCAGTCCCTGTGCAGGGGCCGATAATATAGGTGGTATCGCATCTTTGCTCCACCACCTTATATGGGCCCTGCCAGGCGGCCTGTAACTTATCATGTCGGACAGGTTTTAAAATTAGTACCTTCTGCCCGACCTGAAAGCTACGGTCCCTGGCTCCCCGATCATACCATGTACGCTGGCGGGTCTGGGCCTCCTGAAGGTTTTCCCGTACCGTCTTGGTCAACGCTTCTAGGCGGTCCCGAAAGGCCAACACATATGGTAGGATGGGAGTGCCATCTGTGCTCCGGTCTCCCTCCCAATGCTCTCTAATAAGATCCAATGGGCCTCGGACCCTCCTTCCAAACAATAATTCAAACGGGGAGAACCCTGTGGATTCCTGCGGCACCTCCCGGTATGCAAATAGGAGGTGCGGCAGGAATCGTTCCCAGTCCTTGTGGGTCTCTGCGAAGGTTCGGAGCATCTGCTTCAAGGTACCATTGAATCGTTCGCAGAGCCCGTTCGTCTGGGGGTGGTAAGGGGCGCTGATAATAGGCTTAATGCCACAGATCCTCCAGAGGTGTTGGGTGAATTCTGTGGTAAACTGGGTACCCTGATCCGAGATAATCTCCCTGGGTAATCCCATCCGGGAGAATATCCGCATGAGGGCATCCGCGACCGTCTCAGCGTGGATGTTGGTCAGAGCCACTGCTTCTGGATACCTGGTGGCATAATCTACGACCGTTAAAATATACCGTTTTCCTGACGGGCTAACTTTATTGAGGGGGCCTATCAGATCCACCGCTATTCGGCTAAAAGGTTCCTCTATTATGGGTAAGGGGTGAAGTTTAGCCTTCCTGCGATCCCCCCTTTTTCCCACTCTCTGGCAGGTATCGCAAGTCGTGCAATATCTGCGTACTTCCTGGCTAATCCCTGGCCAGAAGAAACTCTGGGTTAGTCTGTACCTGGTGCGACTAACCCCTAGATGTCCGGATAGCGGAATATCATGCGCTATCCGGAGTAATTCAGCCCGGTACCGCTGTGGTACCACTAATTGTCTCCTCGCTATCGGGTCTAACCCCGTAATCTGTTTGGTTGTTTCCCTGTATAAAAGTTGTTTATCCCAGATAAACTTCTCTCCCTCCGCCCCGGGGGAACCCGTGCCAACCTTGTCCCTATACACCTGAAGCGTGGGGTCTGTTGCGACTTCAGCTACAAATTCATTAGGTGGAGCCCAGGGGACACATTCTAGAGGGGGGGTAGGGTTGCTTACCTGGACCTCCGGCAGTGTGTTGTGGTCCTGGGTGCGGGCCTGTTGTCGGGTGACTACAGGGTTGACCTCTCCTGTGGTGGGTGACTGGGGCTCAAAAGCAGAAGTGAGCCTCCCCAGATCGTTCCCCAATAAAACCTCCGCCGGTAAATGTGGCATCAACCCCACCTCCACTTCCCCTGCCCCCGCTCCCCAATGTAAATGTACCCTTGCTGTAGGTAGCCGGTACACTGCTCCCCCAGCTACCCGGACGGCAACAATTTTGTTCAGTTTTGCCTGATCTGAAATCAGGTGGCTCTGTACCAAAGTGATGGTGGCTCCCGAATCTCGTAATCCCCGGACTGCTGTACCATATACCGTCTGTCGATGGTGCCGTAGATTATCCACATTGGCCTGGACCGGATCTGCCTCATGCAGTACCTCCCATTGTTCCACAGTAGTAATGGGGACTGCGGAACCATATGGGGTGGTGACTAGGTCCTGGTAGTGGTGGGCTGCGGCCGCCCTGGGTGGAGGTGGGCCTGGACGAATCCAGGTGGAACGGTCCCGTAGCTGTGGGCATTCCCTTTTATAATGTCCCCACTTCTGGCAGTGATGACAGGGGCCAGCGGTGGGTTGTCGGAACCGGGGCTGTGCAGCGGGTGGTGGAGGTGGTGGTAGCGGTCTCGGTGGAGCTGGGGTGTAGTTGTTTCCCCCGAATGTTTTAAAGGTTGCTTTTGGAGCTGCAGGTTTTTGTGACCTGCGTGCATCCAGGTAGTCATCCGCTTTCCTAGCCGCCTCGGTAAGGGAAGTAGGGTTTCTGTCCCTTACCCATTCCTGGACCTCATTGGTTACTCCCTCATAGAACTGCTCCATCAGCAACATTTGTATTACATCCTCCATAGAACGTGCCTTGCTAGCTTGCACCCACCCGAGCGCTGCCCCCTGTAATCGGCATGCCCACTCTGCGTGCGAGTCCTTCTCTGTTTTCTTTAGATCCCGGAACCTCCGCCGGTATGCCTCGGGTGTTATAGCATACCTGGCGAGTATAATTTCTTTCACTTTACTGTAATTCCTTATTTCGTCATTAGGTACAGTCCGATATGCCTCTGCTGCCCTCCCGGTTAACCTTCCGGCCAAAATAGGTACCCAGTCCTCTGCGTTAATTTTATGCAGTGCACACAGTCTTTCAAAGTCTTGCAGGAAAGCGTCTATATCTTCCTCTGCCTCCACATATGTTTTAAAAGCCTGGTATGGTATTTTAGGCTTACCTTCCTGTGGCACATTAATTGCAGAGCTTTGTTCTGGTGCCTGTGTCCTTAGGATGAATTCTTGTACCTCGGCCATTGTCCTGGTAACAATTTCTGTTGGGGGGTTTTCCCCATAAAAGGATAGCCTGAACTGAACCTGCCTCTGGAATTCCGATCCTTGTGGTGTTCCTCCCGGCTCCCTCTGTGCCGGAACTGAATCGCCCTCCATTCTGTACTCTGCCATGAGTTCTGTAACAAGTACTGCTTTCTTCTTATTGCTGGCTTGTATACCCCTTGCCTCTAGGAGGTCCTTTAGCGTGGAGCGTTTTAGCGCAGAAAAATCAATCTCCATCCGTACTCCATTTACGCTTGTTCCTCTGTGAGTTTGGATCCCAGCGCTGCCAACCAATGTAGCGGAGAGCCGATCTTGCACAGCTATTCTCCACTAGAGATTCCAGTGAGGCTCAGGAACAAGGTGATGTTAAGTCCATAGGCAAGGTTTCCAGCAGGTAAAGTAATACAGCAGTATCCCCATCGCAATCCCAATAACTGGACGACACACAGTTTCAGGAGTAGACTGACAAGCTTTATTCCACAGTTCCTTATAAAGCCCTCTCCCATGCAAGGGAGGAGGTTCTATCACTTAAGACATTATCCAATCTCTAAGTAGTAACCTCCCACAGATCTCCTCCCCTCCTCTAGCATCATAATCCCCTTATTGTGTACACAGTTTTCCCCGAGTTTTGGATGTACCCTAAATACTTGGGGTACATCCACAAATCCAACATCCCCAGATAGCTCTATTCTGGGGGACCAACATACTTAAAAATTAGCCCATTCGGATGAATGGTTCGTGAGATATGGGGTTCCAAAGATTTGACCGACCGCATGGGTAAAGTATCCGAAAACAGTTCCATGCATTTTGGCCCTGCGGTCGGTCACAAACAAGGGAATGAAAACAGGCGAATTGCCTGTGTTATAGAGCCTGGAGAGGGTTTGAATGAATTCCCTTGTTTATGGGGCTCTTTCTACCGAACGGCGGGTCATTCGGTAGTTTCCATACGAATTTCTGGAAGTATGGAGGTCTCAGCGGTGTTTGCCTAGTCAAGTGTCCGATTTTAGTTCCAGACACTCGACGGCAAAACACCGCTGTTCGGTAGTTTAAGATGGCCGCCGCCACGTGTTTGTTTCCCGAATGGCGGCCACCCAGAGGACAAAGACCACACTGCACTGATTGCCAATGACCTGTTTGCAACATTGTTGCAAACGGTAATTGGAGGCACACTCATTCCTGGGTGGTCTGGTTGTTCGGTAGTTTCATTCCCTTGTTTTATTTGAATGATTCTACCGAACAACTAGAGGAATACAATTCTTTACATACATTTAACTGTCATTATACCCGGATACCATGCTTTCTATACATGTACATACACATTAAACCAGCCATATGACCAAATACACTTATTCTCATACATGTCGTGGGACAGCCCGGTACCAATCCGCTACAAAGTACATCCAATTCTCCTTCCTGCTTTGCTCGCTTAACAATATTACAGATACGTCTCTTGTCTCTGTGAGCAGTAGCTCCGGGAAGACACCTCACAAGACCACCATTGTCCATCTTCACACCTCTTATGATGGAATCCCACAACAACTGCTTTCTATTAGGCCTCACCATAGTCTCCAAGCCTGTCTCCACAACACCACTAGCCTCAGTGCCTGAGCCTTTCTGCATAACTCCACTAGCCTCAGTGCCTGAGCCAGTCTCCATAACACCACTAGCCTCAGTGCCTGAGCCTGTCTCCACAACACCACTAGCCTCAGTGCCTGAGCCTGTCTCCACAACACCACAAACTCACGTGTAATAAATGACTAATTTATCCTGAGCCTGTCTCCACAACACCACTAGCCTCAGTGCCTGAGCCTATCTCCACAACACCACTACCCTCAGTGCCTCTGTCCTCAACATCACTACCCTCAGTGCCTGTCTCCATAACACCATTGCACTCTGAAAGTGCAGAAAATGAATTATGTAGAGGAACAGACTGTGCAAAATGCCTTTTATCCACAACTCTAAGTCTACCAGATCCTACAGTAATCCATCTGCCATTCCTAGTATGTCTCTGCGGCAGTGGCTTTGCAGCAGTTCCAGCCTGAGTTTGTTTACAAGATAATTTACAAATCTCAGACTTCAAAAATACAATCTCCTGCTGCAAGATAGAGAAGTGTCTACAGATTAGACAACAACCAAACATCCAAAAAGTGGAAAGTGAAACAAATGCATAGCAACTATTACACTGAACTAAGTCTGCCATTCCAATGAGGTGAATAATTTAAATCAAACAAATCTTAACTTTTTATTTATCCTCCTAAATACCTCAGATTACCTCCAGTTTATCTTCTGAATATTTCCAACCACACACTTAGAAGCAGCACTCACCAGAATATCTCAAACCACACACTTAGAAGCAGCACTCTCCAGAATATCTCCAACCACACACTTAGAAGCAGCACTTAGATGAAGCAACCAAGCTATATTAGCCATTAGACAACAACCCTTATATAACTCCTAAAATCACCACCCACTAGGAATTTTTAACACCTGGGTAGGCCTCTGCTTATTTGCAAACAATAGCTAATTAAACAGCAATCAAAAGCAAGTAGCTAACTAATCAAATCAAATGCCGTATAATTACCAGCAGGAAATCAAACCTTGTGCAATCAGTAACCTTTTCCTACAGATGAATATTACCTGTAACATTAAAAAAGAAAACTCTGGCGGGGCGTGGCCTGACCGTTCAAGGCGATGGACGTGTGAACGATCAGCTCCGTGAGAGATCCCTGTAATACAGCGATTATTCTAGCGTATATTGAGAAACTAAACCCAACAAACGAATCTATATCTACATCGGACATTATGGCACAACGTATGTCCAAAAAAAACAAACCTAGAGAGGCACCTTCACTGCAAATCTCGGCCATGACTTCGCCGCCACGCCGTGCGCAAGATGGCGCCAAGAGGCCTACATCCCTGGCCTCGAGCTCAGAACGGAGCGACATCACTTCTATTTCACGCAGGGAAGTACCGGCCACAGAATCGGCGATACAGAGAATGTTGGACAGCCTCCAAACATCGCTGAGAGACGACTTTGCAATAATAGCCAAGGAAATTAGGGATGATGTCAAGGCGCTAGGTGAGCGAATGGACTACATAGAAAATAAAACAGAAGAAATCATATCCGCACACAATAATGTGGTGACCGCATACGACAACATGGAAGCCAAAATAAATTCCATCTTCACTAAACTAGCTGACCATGAAGATAGGGACAGGCGGAACAATGTACGCATCCGTGGCATACCGGATGGTGTAGGCCCTAACGACCTGGGTGACTATGTACGTCGACTTTTCCACCTGTTGGCACCGGAGCTACCAATCACCGCATTACTACTTGATAGAACACACAGATTACCCCGGCCAAAGCACCTTCCGCAGTCCGCCCCGAGGGATACCATCACGCGGATGCACTACTACTCTACCAAGGAAATTATAATGGCGGCTGCCAGAAAAAACCCTACCTTGCCGGAGGAATATAATAAAATCCAGATTTATACAGATCTTTCTGCACATACACTGAGTGCAAGAAGAAGCTTTGCCCAGATAACCAGCGCATTAAGAGCAGCAACTATACCCTACAAATGGGGCTTCCCAGCACGCCTTATCATCAGGAGAAATGGCGTCGAGAGGCACATCACTGAACCAGAAGATGGGAAACGCGCCCTGGCGGAGTGGAACATACCGATAGCTGGAGTTGAGGAGCACAACCCTTCATCATCCAACGTACGCACGGCTACCGCTGCAGCAACATCACCGTTGAAAGTACCGCATGCCTGGGAATCACAAGCAAAGATTAAATGACTCTCTCCGAAATCGCTTTACGGGACTTTGTATAACGACGATACCGGCACTCCACCACGACACGAGGGTGACTAGTACCGGTAACAAGTACCTTGACAAATGTTAAATGTTAACTTTTTTCTTGCTTTCTTTCATTTCTATGTTTATACCTGCTTCGACCTGCTCTTTCTGTATTTAGCAGGTGGGATATACACTGTTATATGTAAAAACATTGAGCTGGGATCGGTCTGGGTGCACCTACCAGAGCTACACGACACTGCACCGATCTCTTCCCCTACACCTAAGGGTTTCTGCTGTTGTGCAATGTCCCTATAGACCGCAAGAAGCAGACCATAATCGGCATAGGCTGCTTGCTTAACATCAGGGGGGCTAACACAAACTTAGAGTTGACCGAGCTTAACATCTCTGCCTCCTGCCCACAGCAGCAACCCACACAAATAAACCCACTGCCACCGGATACCCACTCATGTCCCAAACTAATTCATGTGAATATAATGATTTGATCTGCAAGTTTTTTGCCACTACTACACGCACTCTGGTGCGCCTTTTGCAACTTAGGCTACTTTACGCCCTCCCATAGAGGAAGGTATATGACGCCCAAAGATAATATAGAAACTCCCGCGAACATATCAGATACTACAGGCAACAGAGGCATACACCAGAGAGGCGATCTGGAAAATAAAATAAAAAATAAAAAACGGAAGGAAAAAAAAAAAAGGGAAAGGTACATTGTATAATATGATACGTTAAGACAACAGGGTTCCGAATTCATACTAGCGATTCTTTATGTGTTTCAAGCCAGCTGCCTCAATATTAGAGTATCTAGGCTTAACCATGTAAAGTAGACGGAACTTTCTAAAAAGGGTCAATGTACAAGAAATGACTTTCTCGATGCATCATATTATGCACCCCTAACTAGGATACGGGACATGCGTTGTCCTCTTGGCCTACGAAAGTGAAATCTCTCCCCTGCACTAATGGGTTCTCTCAACCCCCATGTAAGGGCTTCAGTGCCCAACACAATAGGAAAATCAGGCTCCACTCAGTGGACCTTCATTTTGTATATAGTTGGTTAAATCCCCTTTCGTTGTTTCCCCCCCCCCACACCCCCCTCCTCTTCCAAGGTGAATACATCCTACCACACTACAGTGACCGTCATGACATGTTTTGGCTTACTGACAACAAAGGCCTATAGCTTGCAGAGTTGCCAGAGTGAGCTTCGGTTGCTCCATCCGGAGTTACATGGACCTAATACTATAGCATACCCTAACCTTCATTTCCCAGGTACCTTTGCAATATATGGCCGGCTACATATAGCAACCCTCTATTGGATACCTAATGACTCTTAACCTGCTTTTAATAAATGCCAGAGGGCTCAACTCACCACATAAGTGCCGATTGGCACTATTAGAAGCTAAAAAACAATGCACTCACATAGCATTCTACCAAGAAACACATTTCCAAACACTTAAAACGCCCACATTTTACTCTAGACATTTTCCGATAGGTTACCATTGCACTTATAAAAAAAAGAAAAGAGGTGTGTCTATCCTGATCAGTAAAGATGTGTCTTTTCAACTGATAAAAAAAGTCAGTGATAGGAAAGGTCGATACCTCTTGCTACAATGTATAATCAATAACGCGCAATATACTTTAGTTAACATTTATGGCCCACACAATAATCACCATGTTTTCCTGGACAACATCTTGGAACAGTTCTAATGGGGGGGGATACGAACTTCATTCTGGATCAAAATTTAGACACGACCTCCTCCTCCAAGATCTCACTTAAAACTACAAAACAAAGGTCCCATTCCATCTCCCGTCTTGAAAACTCTTTACAAACACATGGCTATATCGATATATGGAGAGCCTTACATCCCTTACATAAAGATTACACACACCAATCCCTAGTTCATGGCACGTATTCCAGGATTGATCGCTTCCTCATACCATCCTCACTAGCATCACAAATAGCCAAAACTGACATAGGCACCATCACATGGACTCATCACGCTCCTATCACACTGGAAATCACAACGCAACACCCCACGACTGGGAACCGTACCTGGAGGCTGAATGACGCTCTCCTGGCCGACCACAACCTGGTGGCACAAATCTCAATGGACTTAAACACATACTTTAACTTGAACGATACAGGCGAGGTAGGAATTGAGACCTTGTGGCAAGCTCACAAAGCGGTCTTACGAGGCCAATTTATTAAACATGCTAGCCACCTTAAAAAACAACGGACCAAGGCTTATGTTGACACACACAAAGCACTAGCCACTCTTAATAAAACGAACAAGCAAGCCCCTTCACATGACATCACAAACCAAATACGAGTCCTACAATCGAAACTGAAAGAAATGGAAATGGCCAAAACAACGTATTTACTGTCAAAATCGAAACACAAATTCTTTAGAGACGGGAATAGAGCAGGGAAAACATTAGCAGCACAACTTAAAGCTAAATCGCTATCATCTAAAATCGCATTCCTCACCACAGGACAAGGGGACAAAATTACCGACCCACAAGCAATTGTGGAAGAATTTAACCGCTACTATAGCGGCCTATATAACTTAGCGAACTCACCCGACTGCCCCGCTCCCACACAAACCGACATAGATAATTATCTGAACGACATCCACTTACCCGCTCTCACCTTAGAAGAAAAGCAAGCACTACTCCAGCCCTTTACGGACCAGGAAATATCGCATACCCTCAAACAACTGCCGAAACATAAATCTCCCGGCCCCGACGGGTTTACCAACATGTATTACTACACCTTTCACGATATCTTAGTACCACACTTGACAAAAATGTATAATCACTGCTTTCAATCAGGGACCATGCCTAAAGCTATGTTGCAAGCCTACATTTCGACCCTACCCAAGCCGGGGAAATCTCCAACCCAATGCTCTAACTTTCGACCAATATCGTTATTAAATTGCGACACAAAAATCTACGCCAAATTGATAGCGAATAGGATTAACCCCATTTTGACACGAATAATTCACAATGATCAGGCAGGCTTCGTCAGAGGCAGGCAAGGCACTGACAACACCAGGAAAATTCTCAACATATTATCCCACATTACCACGGCCAAATCGGAGAGCCTATTGTTAGCTTTGGACGCAGAAAAAGCATTTGACAGGCTTAATTGGAAGTATATGATATCAGTCCTTCTCAAATATGGCTTTCCGCAAGAGCTAACTAGAGGTATTATGGCACTATATAGCGAACCGCAAGCTCAAGTATCCAACTCTGGATTCACTTCCCGACCGTTTGCTCTGTCAAATGGCACAAGGCAGGGTTGTCCACTGTCTCCCCTCCTGTTCATCCTAGCGTTAGAACCCCTAGCGCTGAAAATCCGAAATGACCCTCTTGTCTCAGGGATAACCATTGGGAGCTCACATTTCAAGCTCTCAATGTTTGCCGATGACATTCTTATTACCATCAGCAACCCAGAAACCTCTATCCCACGCCTTCTGCACCTCCTAAAGGTATACGGCGAGATATCCTATTATAAGCTGAATCAAAATAAAACACAAGCTTTGCCACTCCACATACCTGTAACAACAGTTGAAAAGTTACGCCAGTCATACCATTTCGACTGGAGACAGAAACATATCACTTATCTTGGGGTGAAGCTCGCACTACATTCCCACACTACTATATCCCTGAATTACGGACCATTACCACAAATATGCACTTCATTCTTCCAGTCCTGGAAACACGTCCACCTATCTTGGCTAGGACGTATCAATGTAATAAAAATGATCTTATTACCAAAAATTATCTATATCTTTCGCATGCTACCGCTTCAAGTAAAGCCACGTACTCTAAAAACCCTCCAGTCCATATTATCTAGTTATATTTGGAACAAGAAAAAACCACGCCTACCCGTGGCTTTGCTCCAACAGATCCCATCTGAGGGAGGACTAGGGGCACCTAAAATATCAGCTTATTACGAAGCCGCTATACTGGAATCAGCTATCCGCATTCATGCCAATAGGCACACATTCCAATGGGCAGATATGGAATCAGACAAATCCAAACCGCACTCATTACTGCACATCATGTGGTCCCCTAGGACACACCGTCCCCCAAAATTGTCGCTATACCCGACCTCAGAATTAACGCTGAAATACTGGGATAAACTATTACTTTCTGCAGCAGAAAAAGGGAAATATTGCATTGAGGCCCCTATCGAGGCACTACTGCACCTAACGCCATGGTTGTCGTTGAAACCCTGGGCATCATATGGCATTAGATACATTAAAGATCTTTGTTCAGCAAGGTCTATCAAACCGTTCCCTGACTTGCAGGAACAATTTAACCTCCCAAACTCCCTCATATTCCAATACCTCCAATTGAAAAGTATCATAGCATCTCAAGTTTCCAGGCATCACTCGTTATTACCTCAAAGAGTAAACGGCACACTCGCGGTTCTGTCTCGCTGTCATAACGCACCACTTAAACCCAAATCCCTTTCATTGTGTTATAAGACTATTCTAGATTATCATACCCCCCCATTCCTTCAGCTTCATACAACAATGGGAAAAAGAAGGAATCCCTACCTTATCGAACGAAACATGGCTTCTAGCTATAAATGCACTAAAAGGCCTTACGTCTTGTTACTCCCACGTAGAAGCACATAAAAAAGTTATTTACAGATGGTATCTTACCCCCCAAAGGCTCCATCAAATCTACCCTAGCACAAATCCCACTTGCTGGCGATGCCTGTCTACTACAGGCACTATGTTACATATTTGGTGGGAATGTCCAGAAATCAAACCGCTTTGGGCGAAAGTCCAGCGAATACTGCACCAACTACTACAACACACAACATCCCTCACACCTGACCTAGCACTTCTGCTCCTTTTCCCCGCTCAGTGGACTAAGGCAGACAAAAAAATAGCCTCTATTATAATTTTAGCGGCCCGCCATTTATTGGCTCAACATTGGAAAAGTACTGTTTGCCCCCCGAGACGGGAACTCATAGACAGGGTAAATATGTTCTACAAATATGAGATCCTCTCAGCGGACTCTTATACTGAAAGGAACCAGATAGAGCGACTGTGGAACCCCTGGGTAGACTTCCTGGACAGTCATTAGGCTCATAACTTGTCCTTAAGATCCTGTTAAGATCAGAGGAACAGTACTCCACCCGACTTGGCACGTACGCCCCCACGTTACTGACATACGGAATGACTGCTAATCAGAAGTCTTAAAAGAAAATGAAACTTGATACAGTGGATAAAATGTCTACTTAACCTGTAAATATCTGTTGAATAGGTACGAGAATGGGTCATTGCCTAATTGCTTTATTGCCTAAATGCCTCACTGCACTTAACTTTAGATGTCCACCCAAAGGATATCGTTGATTGAGATGTATGTCATATAATACGTTATATAAGGTTTATTATATAAAACACTGTAAACATATGTGATTTGTTGTCGAAGATGTATTACCTCACCCCTCCCCACCCCACCCCTTTTTTTTATTCTGTATCCCTACCCTTTATAACTTTGTGAAAATAAAAATCTTAAATTAAAAAAAGAAAACTCTGAGCACAAATCTTAGACAACCACACACTTAGAAGCAGCACTTAGATGAAGCAACCAAGCTATATGTCTTTAAATTTGGTTATCGCCGGTAAGGCATGGCTTTTAAAATATCAATCTGGCATATTTGACTATTTTCTCTCTTGTATGAGAGTGAAGAGGAATCTGGTGGATCAGTAACTAGGTGTCCTATTGGTCTTACTGCGACTGGGTTTGTGAGGACATATTTCATGGAATGGGTTGTTTTTTGGGCATTTCTGTATGGATCTTGGTCTCCTGCCTGTGAGGATATTTATAGGATGATAATAGTAAACAGTTGAGAATTGCCCACTATTTCAATTCTCTAGATCTAGAAGATCGTTATCATGTAAGTGAAATGTATTCCATATAAAAAAAATCACAATTTGTTATAAAAATAGATACAATTTATTGTGACAAATTAAATAATAATGTTAATATGTAACATGCGTGATAATAATCAATGAATATTCAGTATAACATGGTATGCAATACAATGGCAATACACGTTCCAATGGTTAACACAGCAATTGTCAAGACAAGATTTATGACGGTGACATAGATTAATTTAAGCAAACAAATATGTTTGAATGACTATCTGTTCCTGTCCAAATCTGAGATGATTAAATTGCGTATACGCAGAAGTAAATTCACATGGAGTTCAGGTTAAAAAGAACTTCAGAAAATTTAATGGCATCTGGTTAAAAAGCGGGTATGCAGACCCCTTTAAAGGCAATATTACATCATCATAGAATATCAAGATAACAACAAATAAACATCATTAATTGGTCTATGTGTTAAGTGGCTATGTCAAATGCCCTCCCATCTATATTATTAATTGGCTCAAGTACTAAGTGGTCAGTTAGGCATCCTCCCATCATGAACTGTCGTCATCTCTTACAGGGATGGGACATAAGATTTAGGCGCCATTGTTGATTAGCACGAGGCTCGCTCGATGGGAGGGGGAATCTGTCAGCCAGCCATTTTGAGTACTTGGCACCGTTTAGCTTCGAGGTTAGTTTCAAGGCTTTTTAGTAAATGAACATTTCATTAGTGCAGTTTCTCGTGATCTAATGGCATACATTGTTACATATTACAGGAACTTGATAATTCCGGTGTTAGTCATATTCTTCTAGAAAATACATTCTCTGTCTAATATTCTAAATGCTGTTAGGAAAATCTGTCATATAATGAAGTTAGATGGAGTTAATGGAGAAATTTAATACAGGTTTTAATAATTCTACAACAGTCCCCCCTATGAAATGTTAGACACTAAAAAGATAAACTTTATTTGTTAGTTCCAGAAGACATGTTAGCCCAAAGGCACAAAACCCTATGAAGTAACGGTTCTTAAAGTCTTTTTAGTTCTTCAGAGGGACATCATAAAATAGGCAAGCTTACATTACCATATGGACCTGTGTTGTCTGGAATATAGGCACAACAAGTCATGGTGACAGGTAGTATTTTACATACACTTCTGTTCTGGAAGGTCATCTGGGATGTGGCCTGCAACTGTTCGGCCAAGCCCTGGAGGGCATCTCTGGTGTAGTTGACAAAACGTTGTTGGTTGCAATAGATATAATAAATGCAAATCAAAATATTATTATTAGCAGTGACGGTTGGGAAAATGGACTCAAACTTTTCTTTAACTGCAAAATCATCTTGTAACCCCCTTGGCACACCTATGGCACCAATATATATGTATATATGTGTCAAACTTCCCTTTAGAGGGGTGCTCCTCTCTGTGTTCTGAAGCATGAATGTGGTGTGTCAAGAGTACCTTGTCATGTATTATGTGTATGGACATAATAACCTTGGCTAGGGCACATTTACTTATCCATCATAGTATTAAACCTGTCCCACACTACATCAGTGTAGGTGGACTCGGATCATTTAGTCAATATTAATATCACCACAAACTCAGGATGGGCAGATAATCCTGAAGAAGCTTGACGTTTGAATCTCTTTAGCTTCACGAGGTCTCCTTTTGGGGTCCTCGGCTTTCCATCGATGGCAGGTGGTCAGGCATTATTATGGCCATCAAACACCTACTTGTTGGTATCTTTTTGTTTTCTAGCAAGTCATTTTTCCTTTAGAGTCAAAGGTTTGTCAAAAGCAACAAATGTTACTTCCCATGTTGCAGAGAGAGTCTTGAATCTGGAACAGTGAATCCATTGAGTGATCTCTGCAACTTTCACAATGCACTATTGGGTATATGGTCTTGGTTGTCACATTGATGACCGACTAGGCCTCTGGTCATCCTGGCAAAATGTCTATTATAACTAGTGCATATTTGAACCGGCAGCTCTTTGGCACCTGGATATAGTCACTTGGATTCTTGAAAGGGATAGTGAGAGTTAGCTAGATGCATAGGACTTTCCTCCTTTTCTACCTGAGCTGTTCTTGGCACAAATTACACAGGATCAGCAGTAACTGATGATTAGAGGAGTAATTCTAGGTGCTTCAGAGTATTTAGAGATCAAAGAGTTCATGAGGGTCTTGGATAGGTATAAAAATCTATGGGCCCACTGCCCAGTACATGTTTTGGGGTAAACAGAACTTGAGAGTGTTGGAGTACAGCCCGTCTTCAAGGGTTGCCCCTTTCTGTTTTCCAGCTTTGTATTTCTTCAGGGTCAGCAGCTGCTTGTCATTCTTTCAGAAGTTTGAGATCTGTGGATAGGATCTACATGGTGAGTAGTGATGTACCGAACTGTCCGCCGGCGAACAGTTCCCGGCGAAATTAGCGTGTTCGCGTTCGCCACGGCGGGCGGACACATGCGCAGTTCGATCCACCCCCTATTCGTCATCATTGGGCAAACTTTGACCCTGTGCCTCTCGGTCAGCAGACACATTCCAGCCAATCAGCAGCACTCCCTCCCTTCCACACCCTCCAACCTCCCTCCCAGCATCCATTTCCGATTCATTCGGAAGATGCATGCTTAGTGAGAGGAGGGAAAGTTTAGCTGCTGCTGATTAGATAGGGAAATTGATAGCTAGGCTAGGGTATTCAGTGTCCACTACAATCCTGAAGGACTCATCTGATCTCTGCTGTAAGGACAGCACCCCAAAAAGCCCTTTTTAGGGCTATAACATCAGGCTGCTTTTTTTTTTTTTTTTCCTGTGTAATGTAATTGCAGGTGCCTGCCTGTCAGCTCTGTTTTAACAATAGGTTAAGCTTTACATTTAAAATAAATATTTTTTTTTCACTGTAATAGAAGAGCAGTTGCCTGCCTGCCAGATCCTGTGTGAGGTTCACATTGGATACTGTGCCCACTAGCCCAGTGCCACCACTCATATCTGTTTTAACAATTGGTTAAGCTTTAGATATAAAATAAATATTTTTTTTTCACTGTAATAGAAGAGCAGTTGCCTGCCTGACAGCTTCTGTGTCAGGTTGGATGCCTTGCCCATTTGCACAGTCAGTGCCACCACTCATATCTGTTTTAACAATAGCTTAAGCTTTAGATTTTAAAGAAATCATTTTTTTTCACTGTAATAGAAGATCAGTTAGTTGTCTGCAAGCATCTGGGTGTCAGGCCTACTTCAGCGTGTGCTCTGCAGACCTGTGCCAGCATGCTTTGACAGTTGCCAATCATATCTGGTGTCTCTATAGCGTTCTTTTACAACCAAAATTTTGTTTCCACTGTAATAGAAGAGCAGTTGCCTGCCTGCCAGCTTCTGTGTGAGGTTCACATTGGATACTGTGCCTACTTGCCCAGTGCCACCACTCATATCTGTTTTAACAATTGGTTAAGCTTTAGATTTTAAAGAAATCATTTTTTTTCACTGTAATAGAAGATCAGTTAGTTGTCTGCAAGCGTCTGGGTGTCAGGCCTACTTCAGCGTGTGCTCTGCAGACCTGTGCCAGCGTGCTTTGACAGTTGCCAATCATATCTGGTGTCTCTTTAGCGTGCTTTTACAAAGAAAAAAGGTTTCCAGTGTAAGCTAATAGCAGACAGTCAGTGTCCTTCAAGCGGCTCTGTCAGGCCTTCCTTCAGCGTGTGCCCTGCACAACCCTGCCAGCGTGCTTTGACAGTTGCCACTCATATCTTGTGTCTCTATAGCGTGCTTTTACAACCAAAATTTTGTTTCCACTGTAATAGAAGAGCAGTTGCCTGCCTGCCAGCTTCTGTGTGAGGTTCACATTGGATACTGTGCCCACTAGCCCAGTGCCACCACTCATATCTGTTTTAACAATTGGTTAAGCTTTAGATTTAAAATAAATATTTTTTTTTCACTGTAATAGAAGAGCAGTTGCCTGCCTGCCAGCTTCTGTGTCAGGTTGGATGCCTTGCCCATTTGCACAGTCAGTGCCACCACTCATATCTGTTTTAACAATAGCTTAAGCTTTAGATTTTAAAGAAATCATTTTTTTTCACTGTAATAGAAGATCAGTTAGTTGTCTGCAAGCATCTGGGTGTCAGGCCTACTTCAGCATGTGCTCTGCAGACCTGTGCCAGCGTGCTTTGACAGTTGCCAATCATATCTGGTGTCTCTATAGCGTGCTTTTACAACCAAAATTTTGTTTCCACTGTAATAGAAGAGCAGTTGCCTGCCTGCCAGCTTATGTGTGAGGTTCACATTGGATACTGTGCCTACTTGTCCAGTGCCACCACTCA
Source organism: Pelobates fuscus (assembly GCF_036172605.1). Classification (NCBI taxonomy): domain Eukaryota; kingdom Metazoa; phylum Chordata; class Amphibia; order Anura; family Pelobatidae; genus Pelobates; species Pelobates fuscus. The sequence continues at coordinate 246,874,527 of NC_086320.1, forward strand.
AATCTGTTTTAACAATTGGTTAAGCTTTACATTTAAAATAAATATTTTTTTTTCACTGTAATAGAAGAGCAGTTGCCTGCCTGCCAGCTTCTGTGTCAGGTTGGATGCCTTGCCCATTTGCACAGTCAGTGCCACCACTCATATCTGTTTTAACAATAGCTTAAGCTTTAGATTTTAAAGAAATCATTTTTTTTCACTGTAATAGAAGATCAGTTAGTTGTCTGCAAGCGTCTGGGTGTCAGGCCTACTTCAGCGTGTGCTCTGTAGACCTGTTCCAGCGTGCTTTGACAGTTGCCAATCATATTTGGTGTCTCTATAGCGTGCTTTTAAAACCAAAATTTGTTTTTCACTGTTATAGATTGAATAGCAGTTACTTGTCTTCAAGCGGGTGTCTCAGGCCTACAGTGTGTGCTCTGCAGAACTGTTCCAGTGCACATTGCCAATCATATCTGGTGTCTCTATAGCGTGCTTTTAAAACCAAAATTTGTTTTTCACTGTTATAGATTGAATAGCAGTTACTTGTCTTCAAGCGGGTGTCTCAGGCCTACAGTGTGTGCTCTGCAGAACTGTTCCAGTGCACATTGCCAATCATATCTGGTCTCACAGTAGCTTGCACGCATAGTACCACTAATCCCCAAAAAAATGACAGGCAGAGGCAGGCCACCCCGCAGGGGCCGTCGTGGTCGTGGTGCTGTGATTCCCTTTTGCCCTAGAATAATGCCCAGTTTTCAGAAGCCACGTACCCTGAACTTGAAAAGTTCTGAGGACTTAGTTGACTGGCTAACACAGGACACCCAATCTTGTACAGCCTCTGCTCGGAACCTTGACGCACCATCCTCCTCCAGCTTAGCTTCAGGCACCTCTCAAGATAGCACTCACCCGCCTGCCGCCACCACCAAAACTAGCACCACAGCCGCTTTACTTGGTATGTCAGAGGAGTTATTCACACACCCGTTTGAAGAAATGAGTGATGCGCAACCATTATTGCTAGAGGATGTAGATAACAGGGATATGTCTCAGGCAGGCAGCATTAAACACATGGAGGTACGGTGTGATGATGATGATGTTGTACCCGCTGCTGCTTCCTTTTCTGAGTTGTCAGATACAAGCGAAGCGGTTGATGATGACGATGCGTCCATGGATGTCACGTGGGTGCCCGCTCGGCAAGAAGAAGAACAGGGCGAAAGTTCAGATGGGGAGACAGAGAGGAGGAGGAGGAGATGAGTTGGAAGCAGGGGGGGGTCGTCGCAAGGAGCTAGTGGCACAGTCAGACAGCATGCATCGGCACCCGGGGTCAGCCCGACAGCACGCCAATCAACGCATGCTGTGTCCACCACCAGAATGCCGTCATTGCAGAGCTCATCAGTGTGGCATTTTTTTTGTGTGTCTGCCTCTGACAACAGCGATGCCATTTGCAACCTGTGCCAAAGGAAACTGAGTCGTGGGAGGTCCAACACCCACCTAGGTACAACTGCTTTGCGTAGGCACATGATCTCACATCACAAACGCCTATGGGATCAACACATGAGTACAAGCAGCACGCCTACTCTAAGCTGCCATCCTCCTCCTGGTCCAGCATCTTCAGCCACGTCAACCACTGCTGTCCTTCTTGCCCCCTCTCAACCATCCGCCACTCCGTCTCCCGCCTTGAGCAGTTCCCGCTCATCTGCCCACAGTCATGTGTTTCTGTCAAGGACATGTTTGAGCGTAAGAAGCCAATGTCACCAAGTCACCCCCTTGCCCAGCGTCTGACAGCTGGCTTGTCCGAACTATTAGCCCGCCAGCTTTTACCATATAATCTGGTTGAGTCTGAGGCGTTCAAAAAATTTGTAGCTATTGGGACACCGCAGTGGAAGGTACCCGGCCGGAATTTCTTTTCACAAAAGGCAATCCCCAACTTGTACTTGATTGTGCAAAAGGAAGTCATGGCATGTCTGGCACACAGTGTTGGGGCAAGGGTCCATCTGACCACTGATACCTGGTCTGCAAAGCATGGTCAGGGCAGGTATATCACCTACACTGCGCATTGGTAAACCTGCTGACGGCTGACAAGCAAGGAATGCGTGGCATTGCAGAGGAGTTGGTGACACCGCCACGAATTGCAGGCAGTCCTGCTGCCACCTCCTCTACTCCTCCTACTCCATCCTCTTCCATAACCTCCTCGGCTGAGTCCTCTTGTGCCGCTGCTTCTTGCTCCACATCAACGGCACCCCCCCAGCTCCCCAGGTACTATTCCACATCCCGGATACGGCAGTGTCACGCCGTCTTGGGTTTGACTTGCTTGAAAGCAGAGAGTCACACCGGACAAGCACTCCTGTCCGCCCTGAACGCACAGGTGGAAAAGTGGCTGACTCCGCAGCAACTGGATATCGGCAAAGTGGTGTGTGACAACGGAAAAAATTTGATAGCGGCATTGAAGTTGGGCAAGTTGACACATGTGCCGTGCATGGCACATGTGTGTAATCTGATCGTACAACTCTTTGTGCATAAGTACACAGGCTTACAGGACGTCCTGAAGCAGGCCAGGAAGGTGTGTGGCCATTTCAGGCGTTCCTACACGGCCATGGCTCACTTTGCCGATATCCAGCGGCGAAACAACATGCCAGTGAGGCGCTTGATTTGCGACAGCCCTACACGTTGGAATTCAACACTCCTAATGTTCGACCGCCTGCTCCAACAAGAAAAAGCTGTTAATGAATATTTGTATGACCGGGGTGCTAGGACAGCCTCTGGGGAGCTGGGAATTTTTTTGCACGTTACTGGACGCTCATGCGCAATGCCTGTAGGCTCATGCGTCCTTTTGAGGAGGTGACAAACCTAGTCAGTCGCAGTTGTGTGTGTGCGTGTGTATGGCTGTCTGCCTGTGTGTGTGTGTGTGACAGGGTGAAGATTTCTTGCACATGGGTGTGACAGGGTGAAGATTTCTTGCACAGGGCGCCCAAAGGCCTAAGGCTGGCCCTGCGCATGGGTCAGTGGCTCTGCACCAGACTTCCCTCCAATTGATCAAAGTTAAAGGATTTCAAGTGGACTGATTACAATTACAGGGCCTCTAAAGAGTCCTGTATTGTTATTTGTCGTCACTACCTTCCCGCGTCGGGAGTGGGTCATTTGCGCCCCTGCTGCCTTCCTTGCATGTGGTAGCTGTTTGTCAGGGATTTGTCAATCCACATCTGCCAAGTGACCCTATGTAGGGGTAACAGTCCCTATTCTGCTCTGTGTCAGTGTGTATCATGGTCTCTGTGGACAGGGAACAGTCTCTATTCTTCTCTGTGTCAGTGTGTATCAGGGGTTTTGAGGACAGGTGTCAATCCATATCTGCCAAGTGACCCTATGTATATCTGCTGTCAGTACACAGGAAAAGTTTAAATATTTCTTGTTCTACGTTCTCTGCAACTCCACGCACCGACTCATCCAATACGTGAAGATCTGGGGTTTCTCTGACTCTCCTCAGTAGTGTATCAAACAGAGTCTGCACTGTGGTAACACGGACATCTTCAGGACATAACTCAACTATTTGCAGATAGGCAGTCTGCAGCTTCTCTTTTTCACCTGTTCTCTTCTTTCTCTTATGCGTATTCTTGTCTATATGCAGGTGGTCTCTTGCCTTTCTTTTAACCAATTCGTTCCTTCTATATGGTTTCAAAAGATCTCTGGCGTCATTACTTTCAACGCAAATAACGTCATCATAGTTAGTCTCCTCATTATTCACCCGGAAGAAAATGTTTGCACTGACTACCCACAGCATGCTCTTGCCATTGCCTACTCCACCTTCAACGACAGGGTGCAAGTCCCAAGGAGAAGGATCATTCACTTTATTATCTGTCTTTATTTCACAAGTAGTGCCTGGAACATCCTCATGGGTCACAAGATGTAAATCTGGACTAATGTCAACCCCAGGGTCTGGAAAATCATCAATTTGAAATTTTTCGAATAATCCCAGTGGGCTGCCACATTCTTCCTCCTCTGATGGTATTAAAGTTTGCAGAGATTCACTATGGGGTGGTGTCAAGCATTTTGGAGAACAATTAAGCATCTCCATCCCAATACGTTTCAGATGTCCTATCAGCTCTTCCACCCTATGCGATACTATGGGCAGGCTACCCGTGACGTCATTACTCACGGCCCTATTTCACGCGGACACTCTGTGTCAGTGTGTATCATGGTGTCTGTGGACAGGGAACAGTCTCTATTCTGCTCTGTCTCAGTGTGTATCATGGTCTCTGTGGACGGTGAACAGTCTCTATTCTGCTCTGTGTCAGTGTGTATCATGGTCTCTGTGGACGGTGAACAGTCTCTATTCTGCTCTGTGTCAGTGTGTATCAGGGGTTTTGAGGACAGGTGTCAATCCATATCTGCCAAGTGACCCTATGTAGGGGGAACAGTCCCTATTCTGCTCTGTGTCAGTGTGTATCATGGTCTCTGTGGACGGTGAACAGTCTCTATTCTGCTCTGTGTCAGTGTGTATCATGGTCTCTGTGGACAGGGAACAGTCTCTATTCTGCTCTGTGTCAGTGTGTATCAGGGGTTTTGAGGACAGGTGTCAATCCATATCTGCCAAGTGACCCTATGCAGGGGGAACAGTCCCTATTCTGCTCTGTGTCAGTGTGTATCAGGGGTTTTGAGGACAGATGTCAATCCATATCTGCCAAGTGACCCTATGTAGGAGGAACAGTCCCTATTCTGCTCTGTGTCAGTGTGTATCAGGGGTTTTGAGGACAGGTGTCAATCCATATCTGCCAAGTGACCCTATGTAGGAGGAACAGTCCCTATTCTGCTCTGTGTCAGTGTGTATCAGGGGTTTTGAGGACAGGTGTCAATCCATATCTGCCAAGTGACCCTATGTAGGGGGAACAGTCTCTATTCTGCTCTGTGTCAGTGTGTATCAGGGGTTTTGAGGACAGGTGTCAATCCATATCTGCCAAGTGACCCTGTGTAGGGGGAACAGTCTCTGTTCTGCTCTGTGTCAGTGTGTATCAGGGGTTTTGAGGACAGGTGTCAATCCATATCTGCCAAGTGACCCTATGTAGGGGGAACAGTCTCTATTCTGCTCTGTGTCAGTGTGTATCAGGGGTTTTGAGGACAGGTGTCAATCCATATCTGCCAAGTGACCCTATGTAGGGGGAACAGTCTCTATTCTGCTCTGTGTCAGTGTGTATCAGGGATCATTAGGATAGGTGTCAATCCATATCTGCCAAGTGACCCTATGTAGGGGGAACAGTCCCTATTCTGTTCTGTGTCAGTGTGTATCAGGGGTTTTGAGGACAGGTGTCAATCCATATCTGCCAAGTGACCCTATGTAGGGGGAACAGTCTCTATTCTGCTCTGTGTCAGTGTGTATCAGGGGTTTTGAGGACAGGTGTCAATCCATATCTGCCAAGTGACCCTATGTAGGGGGAACAGTATCTATTCTGCTCTGTGTCAGTGTGTATCAGGGGTTTTGAGGACAGGTGTCAATCCATATCTGCCAAGTGACCCTATGTAGGGGGAACAGTCTCTATTCTGCTCTGTGTCAGTGTGTATCAGGGGTTTTGAGGACAGGTGTCAATCCATATCTGCCAAGTGACCCTATGTAGGGGGAACAGTCTCTATTCTGCTCTGTGTCAGTGTGTATCAGGGGTTTTGAGGACAGGTGTCAATCCATATCTGCCAAGTGACCCTATGTAGGAGGAACAGTCCCTATTCTGCTCTGTGTCAGTGTGTATCAGGGGTTTTGAGGACAGGTGTCAATCCATATCTGCCAAGTGACCCTATGTAGGGGGAACAGTCCCTATTCTGCTCTGTGTCAGTGTGTATCAGGGGTTTTGAGGACAGGTGTCAATCCATATCTGCCAAGTGACCCTATGTAGGAGGAACAGTCCCTATTCTGCTCTGTGTCAGTGTGTATCAGGGGTTTTGAGGACAGGTGTCAATCCATATCTGCCAAGTGACCCTATGTAGGGGTAACAGTCCCTATTCTGCTCTGTGTCAGTGTGTATCATGGTCTCTGTGGACAGGGAACAGTCTCTATTCTGCTCTGTGTCAGTGTGTATCAGGGCTGGGCTTTGAGGACAGGTGTCAATGTTAGGTGATTTCTGCCCTTTATGGATTAAAAGCAGACTCTGCATCAACTGTGCAATTTTCCATGGGAGTTTTGCCATGGATCCCCCTCTGGCATGCCACAGTCCAGGTGTTAGTCCCCTTGAAACTACTTTTCCATCACTATTGTGGCCAGAAAGAGTCCCTGTTGTTTTTAAAATTCGCCTGCCCATTGAAGTCAATGGCGGTTCGCGCGGTTCGCCGGTTCGCGAACATTTGCGGAAGTTCGCGTTCGCCGTTCGCGAACCGAAAATTCCGGGTTCGCGACAACACTAATGGTGAGTATAGAAGTTTCTTCAGCGGACACCCTTCTGTCCACTTCCCTTGGTGCACTTGTGGCTTGGTTGGCAGCTTGGTCAGCTGAGTGGTGCTTCTTGTCTTCCAGATTGATCCAAAATCATGTGCCGCACCCAGGGCATATCTTGAGTCAGTGTAGGTATTGGCATGTCTTCCTTCAGGCATTTTGCATGCCACTGAGAAGGCTGTCAATTCAGCGTCTTGAGCAGATGTGGGTGAGGAAAGTGAAGATGCTTGACGTACCTGATCTTCTGCAGCAACAGCAAATCCAGTATGGTACCTTTCCTCTTTATCCGCAAACAGAGTGGAGTCAGGATCTGGAAAAGCTACTGCATGCTCTGTTGAGAGGTGTCTTGTTTCTTCTTTCATCTGTTCAAAGCAACCATGAGGAGCAGTAGAAGAGGTTTCCTCACCTATTTCTGTGTGAGATTGGGGGTATTTGTCTTTCTATTTACAGTGCTCTTGCTGACCCCCCTCTGTAGAGAGCTGATATTGATTTTTAGTGTTTCATGTTTTTGTTCTAATGAGTCAGGTTCCTTTCATGAGATTTCTGGGGACTTAGTGAAGAAAACATGAGGGACAGCCACCTCCCAGTGATGATACAGGTGTCTTACTTCCATGGGTATCTGGGTCAGGACCGCACTATTTCCTTTAGAGTGCCCAAAACAGGTCTTTCATGATGAAGTGCACCTCCACCAGTCTGAATAATTTTTCGTAGTGTGGTATTCCCCCCTGGGAAGTGGCGGAGGAGTGGCCGGAGCAACTTTCCTTCAAAATATAATGTTGTCAGGTAGAGGCAGAGTTGTCAGTGGGCGGAAATGTCTTAGAGAAGTAAGGTGCTTTGGCTGGATGCAGTAGAGAATAGAATTAATATCATGAGGAGCAGGAATTATTAGGACCGGCACTAGAGGTGCCACACCACTGGGGGCTGCCATATTGGATGTGGGCACAACTTGAGCAAGTTGAGGCAGGGTAGGCGTGATCGGGGTAGGGGGTGTGGCAAAGGAAGGTACATGGGAAGTGGCGAGTGGCTGAATAGGGCGGAGTTGCATGGTAAGGGTAGGAAAATGTCCAGGCCATTTGGGCAGATGCCAGGGCGGGGCACAGGTAGGGCGGAGGAAATGGGTAAGGAATAATAAGGGAGGAAGCATATAAAGGATATAGATATGGTGGTGGGAAGATGGAGGAATGAGTAGTGGATGGAGTGGGAGGGGGAGAAGGTGGAGTAGGAAGGACAGGAGAAGTAGGGGAGGAGTAGAAGGAGGAGAAGGTGGAGTAGAGGGAGGAGAAGGAGTAGGATGAGGAGAGGGAGGAGTAGGAGGAGGAGGGAGGAGTAGGAGGAGGAGAAGGTGGAGTAGTAGGAGGAGAAGGTGGAGTAGTAGGAGGAGAAGGTGGAGTAGGAGGAGGAGAAGGTGGAGTAGAGGGAGGAGTAGGATGAGGAGAAGAGGACAAGGTGGAGTAGGTAGGAGTAGGAGAAGGAGAAGGTGGAGTAGAGGGAGGAGTAGGAGGAGGAGAGGGAGGAGTAGGAGGAGGAGGGAGGAGTAGGAGGAGGAGAAGGTGGAGTAGTAGGAGGAGGAGAAGGTGGAGTAGTAGGAGGAGAAGGTGGAGTAGGAGGAGGAGAAGAGGAGAAGGTGGAGTAGGGAGGAGTAGGAGGAGGAGAAGGTGGAGCAGGAGGAGGAGAAGGTGGAGTAGAGGGAGGAGTAGGAGGAGGAGAAGAGGACAAGGTGGAGTAGGGAGGAGAAGGAGAAGGTGGAGCAGAAGGAGGAAAAGGTGGAGTAGAGGGAGGAGTATTAGGAGGAGTAGAGGAGAAGGAGGAGGAGAGAGGAGTAGGAGGAGGAGAAGGTGGAGTAGGAGGAGGAGAAGGTGGAGTAGAGGGAGGAGTAGGAGGAGAAGGTGGAGTAGAGGGGACTGTAGATGAATGGGAGGGATCGGTGGAAGGAGTAAGCGGGGGTGGGCAGGTATGGGAGCAGACAGGTGATGTAGCAGTGGAGGATACATCAGAAATCAAGACTAGTTAGAAATGAGGAGGCAGGTAGGATTCTCTTCCGCTATGGGGGCTGCAAATAGCCCATGTACAACAACTATTAACTGACCCTATGCTTTCCCTAGAGAAAAATAATAAAATGCTAACATGCTCATCTTGTCTGAACAGGCCTCGAACGCTTCACTCCATGGGTGTCCCGCAGTGGCTTACCCACTACATCTCCCACACCAGACTTGTGCCCGTGGAGACAGACGCTATCCCTGACTCTCGTTCTTTATTTTATTTATTTCTAACATCTCAAAATATAATTCTTACATACATCACAAATATACATTATCACAATTTTATGTCTCGCAAAAGGGATAAAACTTATTCTACTTTTCACTGACAATGTATTTTTAAAACATACAAAATAGACAAATAACATTGTCTTCTGCGAAATAAATGGGAAAGATAATGGAGATTTTGTTAAGCTTTATAAACAGCTATACATTAATTCACCTTTCTTGTTTTCCAGTTTCTGGCTGTTAATGACAATGTACAATGTAATAGAGCAGCAGGAAATGCTAGCAGAATGCTTGGTTGCATAGGGAGAGGTATTAGCAGTAGAAAGAGGGAAGTGCTCATGCCATTGTACAGAACACTGGTGAGACCTCACTTGGAGTACTGTATACAGTACTGGAGACCATATCCTCAGAAGGATATCGATACCTTAGAGAGAGTTCAAAGAAGGGCTACTAAACTGGTTCATGGATTGTAGGATACAACTTACCAGGAAAGGTTAAAGGATCTTAACATGTATAGCTTGGTGGAAAGACGAGACAGGGGAAATATGATAAAGGCATTTTAAATACATAAAGGGAATCAACACAGTAAAAGCGGAGACTATATATATAAAATAAGAAAAACTACCACAACAAGAGGACATAGTCTTAGATTAGAGGGACAAAGGTTTAAAAATAATATCAGGAAGTATTACTTTACTGAGAGGGTAGTGGATGCATGGAATAGCCTTCCAACTGAAGTGGTAGAGGTTAACACAGCAAAGGAGTTTAAGCATGCGTGGGATAGGCATAAGGCTATCCCAACTATAAGATAATGCCAGGGACTAATGAAAGTATTCATAATACGGGGCAGACTAGATGGGCCGAATGGTTCTTATCTGCCGTCACATTCCATGTTTCTATGTAAAGCACTTGCTGCTAGTAACAGATCTAGAATCAATACACTATAATGCCCAAAGTCTCAACTTCTATGCATATGCAATAATAAAATATCTGGGCTTACATCAAAAATTATGTTAGTCAGTCTGTAATCTTGGAGGCAAACATTATACAACAAAGACAGATTGGAACACACTCCCCCCTTATCCATTTGTTAATAGTTAGGCTTATAATGTTTACTGGTTCCTTTTCAATTAGATCAAAACATTTTGAGACCAATCCGTAATTGTATTACCATTAAATTAAATTATTGAAACTCTCTAGTTTTCCCTTTAGTAATTATAACTTTCCTGTTCATAATATGTGGTATTCAAGGAAAACAGCATGTCTTAAGATAGGATGAGCATGATAGGAGTAGGTCTCGGCAGCCATGACAGAGGCAGGGCAGGAAATGATGAGAAAGGAAGAGACTGAAAATAAGGGCAGAAGTGATGTCACTTAAGGACAACCTTCTTTTGTACTAGGGGCCATTTTCTTTTAGGGCATTTCAACATTACACTATATTATAGCCTAATAAAATAAATCAGAGAAGCAACATTCTGTTCGGCAAAATGAAATACTAAACTATGGACAGACTTGACAGATTAAATAAGACAGTTGAAAACAACATACATCTAACAGCCCGTAAAGCTGTCTCTAGAAACATATACTTTTACAATACTAACATGATGCAAAATAAACTCACGGAATGCAACCAATCTCCCCCATTATTAATTCCATTTCTAATTCTTATCGGTAGCTATGCATAACTTTCACTGAAGAGACAAATCTGAATCGCAAGCATGCCACCCCCCTCACTCCCCCCCGCACCTCCGCACGGAGACCAGAAGCAAGAGAGAGAGAGAGGAGGAGGGAGGGAGGGGGAGAGAGACACGAGAGAATCTACAGGCATAAGATTTAACCATGTCACTGCTGTACAGTAACAAGACAGAAGGATAGTTACATTACAATTATTGCAAGCAAAGGGACACAAAAACACAAAACACAAAAAACACAAAATACAAAAACCCCACAGCATTTAAGATTGGGGTAGGGTGGGGACCAGGGATGGTGACCGTGGTCAGCTACATTTCGGTCATTACTGACGGGATGATGGGAGTGGTCACCTCCTGGACGCCATGACAGGGCTCTGGCTGGGAGAGCCTTCCAGTAACACAATTATTATGATATACATACATTCTTAACCCTTTGTGATCTAGTTCTTCCTCAACCCAACCTTCCTGCTGAATAGCTCTTGCTACTCTGTACCAGTAAAGCATTATCTGTAAGCTTGCCTTTCTTCTCTGTTAGTAATCTGCGCCAGCTCTCTGGCTTTAATCTACCACATAAAGGTACAGCAATCCTACACACCTTAGCAATCTTTTCAACTCCTTTAACCATCTCTTCACCCTCTCTGCCTTCATCTAGATCACACGCTAACCAGCCCTTACTGGGCTTATCTAACCCCTGTCCCATTCCCCCCTATAAAAGGCGTCCCAGATATAGAGGAAGGAAGATGAAACAGAGTGTCTACAATGCTCGACTGCCACTTGAGGGTGGGTCCCCACGTGCGTCTTCCCAAAACGTAGACTAGTCACTTATTCCGCCTACCCGAGGTAGCCACGGATTGGAGCGAGGTGAGAAGTGTGTGACCAATCACTTCTCTCACAAAGAGAAATAGGAGGGGAAAGTGTAAATAACACAGGAAGTAGAGTAAAAGTAAAAAGTGAAAGTAGAGACAGACACAGGAGTTTGAATGACTCCCAATTAAGACAACATTTCAATTAAAATACAGTGCATGCATCACAGTTCAAATAAATTCAACAGTAATCCCTTTCCTTTACTCATGTGACCAAAGCCACCTCCCTCAACCTCGTAGTGTCCCCGCTCGGAGAATGACTTCCTCAAGTCTCACTACCAGCGGCCACAGAAAACAGCTAACACCGGCCCGAGATCTGTATGCCTCCCCCGTTACAGCGGTCCAATAAGTGTGACCACCACTATCCTCACCCTCATAGCGCTCCTACAGACCCACCCGTAAGCCTCACTACCACGTGGTGATGGAGACAGCAATGCCTGCCCGAATCCACGCACCACAAATAAACCTGGAATGCCACCAGCCTCAGCGCTTGAGGCTGGAGGATACCACCACTCTGCAAGCAGAGTAACGTGCACAATGAGGCTAGCTAGGCTATCAAAGTGACACCATGGGGAATCCCCAGGAAGCAGTGAGTCTACACCCTTCCACAGACTCCCCCCACCTCTTTTTCCTTACTGCTGCAGCTACCCAGCACCTAAAAGAGGTAAACAGGCAAAAGAAGACCCCCAGGAAAACTTCCACAGGTCCACCCCCCTTTTTCCCTACAGCCACAGCCACGTGGCTCCTAAAAGGGGTAAACAGGCAACAAAGGACCCCCAGGAACACTTCCACAGGTCCACCCCCCTTTATCCCAAAAGGGGTAGACAGGCAAACACTCTACCCGGGCACTTAAGCTAAAGACAGACCAATACAAACACACCCAGGCAACAGATAGTCAAAATGCAGGTAAAAAGTATTAACAAATAAGGTAAAGGTTCTCTGGGCAAGATATTACCTGTCTTTGATGTCCTCTTGGCAGCAGTCACAGACACTGGGACAGATAAATCAAAGGGGAAAAGGAACATACCGCGGCTGCTGCAGTCTCCACCTTGTACTGAGAGGTGATCAATCTCCTTCCTTCCCCCAGAATTCATCCACCCAGGTCTTCTTGGATGGCTGCCAGATAGGTCATAACCCAAAGCCCCACGTTGGATGCGCCAAATTGACATAGATTAATTTAAGCAAACAAATATGTTTGAATGACTATCTGTTCCTGTCCAAATCTGAGATGATTAAATTGCGTATACGCAGAAGTAAATTCACACTGACACATGGAGTTCAGGTTAAAAAGAACTTCAGAAAATGTAATGGCATCTGGTTAAAAAGCGGGTATGCAGACCCCTTTAAAGGCAATATTACATCATCATAGAATATCAAGATAACAACAAATAAACATCATTAATTGGTCTATGTGTTAAGTGGCTATGTCAAATGCCCTCCCATCTATATTATTAATTGGCTCAAGTACTAAGTGGTCAGTTAGGCATCCTCCCATCATGAACTGTCGTCATCTCTTACAGGGATGGGACATAAGATTTAGGCGCCATTGTTGATTAGCACGAGGCTCGCTCGATGGGAGGGGGAATCTGGCAGCCAGCCATTTTGAGTACTTGGCACCGTTTAGCTTCGAGGTTAGTTTCAAGGCTTTTTAGTAAATGAACATTTCATTAGTGCAGTTTCTCGTGATCTAATGGCATACATTGTTACATATTACAGGAACTTGATAATTCCGGTGTTAGTCATATTCTTCTAGAAAATACATTCTCTAGCTAATATTCTAAATGCTGTTAGGAAAATCTGTCATATAATGAAGTTAGATGGAGTTAATGGAGAAATTTAATACAGGTTTTAATAATTCTACAACAACGGTACTTCAGAGACAAAGAAAAACTTTCTTTCACAGATCGCAGTGAAAGGCCATAAAACTTTAGCTAACAGTTACTGAATAACTGAGTAACCCTTTCAATGCTGGCTAGATCCTCCTAGGATCTATTCTCATGTAATTTTAAATAACATAACATTTAAACCAGCTCATTAGTCATTTCCTGGAACCATCCTGTTACAACACTCACCGCCAGGGAAATGAAGCCGCCGTTTAGTGAATAATCCCCTTTCTCCAGAAAGGCAGTTTTAATCCAGCCGATCGTCAAACTCCCGAACGGAGCATACGAACGCGGCAACTCCCGATCAACAATTCAGTCGAAATCCTTCCACAGCTAGAAATAACGAAAAGTACTGTCCCAATAATAAATCCCTCCACAAACGAGACCAAGCTCCGTCTTGAAGGTCAAACAGGAATGTGTTTAATGGGGGCTACCTGCCCGGTATTTATGCGGGTCTCCACAAGGTGGACACTCCCCTAGGGGACCTTGTGGAAGACTGTACAATATATTGGACAGTAGCCAATCGAAGTGGCTTCAACATAAGCCCTTCCCATCTTACCCATAAATCCTTCTTCTCTATCATGGAGATAATTGGGAAGAAACCTAATTATCTCCCAGGATAGAGACAATCGCCATTCTAAAATACAGTAGGAAAAATACAATAAAATACATAACTTAAGAAATACCGAATGCATATGGTTCGTGTAACGTATCCCCAGATAGCCTGGATCTGAGTGCATATTTCTACCTAATATCGCTCAGATCCGATGTACCTAGTTCAATCGCCATGGAGTCAAAGTCTTTCACAAGTCCTTCGGTATACGAATGACTCCATGGGACGGTTACCTGGGTAAAGTCCATACGAATGATAGAAACTCCCGAACTGACCGGTGTTCGTACGCCTCGACGAAATAGAAGGCGGGCGGCAGCTTCCAGCGGTGTTCGGCAGATAAAGTATCCGTTTTTAGTTCCATAGGATTTGTACCGAACACCGCTGATTCTCCTCGTGTCCCAAAATGGCCGCCGCCTCGTGGTCGGCATACGAACGACGACCACCCGTACGAATGGAATGGAGAGGTGTCTGCGGTTAACCGCAACATTCTAATTGAGGCCAATAGGTTAACTAGCAGCACACTCCTCTCCTGGTTGGCCGTCCGTTCGTTAGTTTCAATCGGTACTTGGGGAAACACACGAACAGGGGCATACGGACAGGAAATCCAACGAAATTAAGGCAAACAGACGAACCAGCAATATAAGTCCATACAGATGGATCTGTCACACATCCAATAAGAGAAATCTACCAAATTCTATAAGCTGAATTTTAACTTGCCTAAAAAGATATCTTATCTTATATTAGAGCAAATCAATACACCTGGATAAATACCACGATATGCTAACATGTGATAAATCACATAATATATATATATATATATATATATATATATATATATATATATATATATATATAATTATTCTTAATTCCACCTGCAGAATGGAATGTTTATAACTATACATTCTTTAGTTAACTAAGATTTCTAAATATCGAGATCTGACTGTGATTTATCGAGTGATATATCATGCTATTAGAAAATGTTTAATTACATTATATTAATTAAATGAAACCAGCATATTTACCAGTTAAAGAGATGTTCTCATCAGATGTTCTCAGGTAGCTAAGTGTCAAGGAATGTTTGTCATGGGTCTCTTTCTCGCTCTGACTCACTTGCTTCTTACTTCTTGTCTTTCTCCCGACTCGTTTCTTACTTCCCACTTAGCCTGTGATCCTCATTTTTAAAGGGCCAGACTTTCTGTTTGTCATTACTTGATAAGCCAATAGGAAATCGAAGGTGGGATCACCCTGCATATAGCAATTTAGGTATTTGGTCCATAGAGGGCAGTATCGCCTAACTAAATTTTCCTATCCAGGAAACAGTTAACTTTTCCTGATGACGATTTTGACGTAATTTGGCTTATCTATATGGCTATTAAAATTTAAGTTTACTTGTCAGTTCAAAGCATTTGCCTCAGTCTTTGTGTCTGCAATTTCTGTCGTAATTTCTAAAACTGACAGTTTAACCCCTTAAGGACCAAACTTCTGGAATAAAAGGGAATCATGACATGTCACACATGTCATGTTTCCTTAAGGGGTTAAACTTAATTTCAACTTTTACTTACAATGGGAATCTTGTAATATTTTAGAAAGTAAAATTAAATTACTAAGTCTTATCTGGTCACTGGTGTCTGGCTTTCTTGTGTGAAGCTAACATTAAGAAGAGTATTTAATCTCCCTTCTCTGTTAGACTCATTGTATCACTTGGTTTGTTTATACAAAGCATTCCTTAGTTCGAGCTAGTGTTTAGTTACAAAGAGGATAGAAATGTGTGTCTATGTTAGCTTGCAATCCAAAATGGAGTCTGCTATGTTCTGAGTGATTCAGGCAATATACACTTTTAATTTCTATCATAGCACAAAATGTCTGCTGATATAAATATCCAGAAAGTCAGGGTTTATTCTGCGTCCAAGATGATAGAAAGCACAGAACAAGAAAAGGTTGAAGTGATGAGTGACAAACACAACTATAATCTTCAAAGTAGATTACCAAGCTTACCAATGAACTATTGAATAATCTTAGAAGGAATAGAAAAATATATTAAATAAAAAGTGGACAGATTTCAAAAAGACTTGGAGCAGAGTGACACAAAAAACACCCTAAAAAATGTGAATGATCATCATAAATATCTCTCTGACATGCAACCTTTTTCTGGAAGTTAGAGGTTGACCCTAAGGATTTACCTACATATGTGGGAGAATTTTTGCACTGCTCCTTCAGAAAGAAGCCCTGCATATCAATAACTTTTACTTACTTATACATAACATATTATAGTACAATAAAAATCAAGTTACAATATAACACAGATAAGAAATGTTATTGTGTTATGACATTGTATCAAAGTCCTCTAATCTAATAATGTTTCAGTTTAATCCAAATAACGCAAATTAAAGTAGAGCAAATTAAAGCTCAAATGTTTTTTTCATATAATGCTTTATGTTTACAATCCATTTACCAACATTCCTTGGAGCCTGTTAATACGATTAGTTATTAACAAGAGTGACACAAAGGAAAAAGAACAAACCCTTTGAATGTGATTTTCAGTTCTTGATGAAGTATATCACAAAAAACATCTGCTTTTTATTTTTAACATTTGCGATCAGAATATAAACTCTGCAAGCATGCAAAAGATGGAAAAATCACGTCCAGTTTGGGATAATCCTTTACAGTTTGTGTTTGCTTGCATATCCTATGCTGTCGGTTTAGGAAATGTTTGGAGATTTCCTTACTTATGTCAAATGTATGGAGGAGGTGAGCTAATTTTCTTATGTACAAAATGCTTGTAGTTGCTATGTAATTTAGTAGAACAGCTATTTATAACAAATGCTCTATGTAAATTGTTCACTGTTATTTCAACTATATTATATTACTAAATATACCAAATTAAGTATTTTAAGCAAGAACAATTTACAATGTGTTTTGCTTTCCATGATAAAGCGGCAAAACTGTAATCAAAGACCAAAATAACATTAGTCATCGAACAATTTTTATATATATATATATATATATATATATATATATATATATATATATATATATATATATATAGATAGATAGATATAACTGAGTCGCTTAATAAAATAAAATAAAAATGTTGATTCTGTCTCAGCAGAGGATTATTGAGCACATACACTATATGGGAAAGTGTAATGATTAAATACTAAGGCTTTATTCTCTCTGAACTGCAACAAATACATTTTATACTAAACATTATAGTTTTCCATGCAGGTGATTTTTAAGGTGAAGAGTAAAGAATGTGGGAATAGGGTATTTTGAAGTTAAAATTAAGCACTTTTACTGTATAATATATTTCTGTGTTGTCATAATCTTTCAGAGGAAATTATTATTGCAAAAAAAAATTATGTTTATTTTTAATAGAAATGGCTCTTGCAGCTTATATGTTGCAAGTAATCACTCACAATTATTTTATTGAGTTAAAGGTTTTAACTGTTAACTTTCAACAAGGAGACACAAAAAAATAAGAGGAAAAAAATTGCAATATATTGTATCATTGTAGTTAATTTCTGTAATTTAATATCCAGGGAAAGACAGGCCAGTCAAACACTTTATCATGGACCATGGACCAAGGGCCATATAGCACTTGAAACAGGTGTTTACTCTGCCTTAAATGGCTGATTGGGGGTGAAGTTGCAGCGGTGAGAAAGATGGGATTACATTGTGCAGGAAGAGCAAATTGATCCCAGCTCTCTTGCATGTGTGTGAGTAAATGTGTATGAAATGTGTGGACAAGAATGGTGTGTGTGTGTATATATATTTAAAAAACAGACTTTACATAGAACACGAGGTCATGCGTTAAGACTGGAAGAAAGAACATTTTGTCTAAGGCAAAGGAAAGTTTTTTTTACTGTAAGAACAATAAGGATGTGGAATTATCTGCCTGAATAAGTGGTTTTATCAGAGTCCATACATATATTCAAACAGCAACTAGATGCATACTTGCAAAAACAGAATGTTACAAACTGCTATTTGTAACTGGCCCTTTAAATGGAAAATTGCCCTGCTTCCCTGGATTGTGGAGAAGCCTATTTGCCAGCCTCCTTCCTTATGACTATGGCCCCTGGAAGATATTGCCCTTTAAGGGACTGAATTGGGGCTTATGGACTTCTACCATAATGTACTGACCCTTTAAGAACTACTTTTGGGCAGGTGGATTGTATTATACTGTCCCTAGCTCTTTAAATACTTTGGGGAAGGATTGGTACTTTTGTATATGACACTTCGGACACAGTCGAAGCTGTCGAAGCTGTCGAAGCTGTCAAAGCTGTCGAAGTGCCGAAGTTGTCGAAGTCGTCGAAGTGGCCGGCATCGGACAAAGGACCACGTGGCAGCGGCCATTTTAACTTCGAACACCGCAAACCCTTAACATCAACTCCACTTCGACACTTCGAATACCGGCCACACTTCGAATGGGACTTAGCCGTTTTTATGCTAGAAATTGACCGACCGCACAGCCCAAATCTATGGAACTGTTTTGGGCAGGAAATTGTGCTTGCGGTCGGTCATATATGCTGAGTCTGAATATGGAAATTGAATGTATGGTTTTAAAGTTACAGTGTGTGTGTGAAAACTGTATTTTTATTGTATGTAATAATTGGTTTAACTGTTTATCTGAGGGGAGGGGATGTGTGGGTTGCACCAGATGTGTGATTGGTGATTTTATGCCTCCCCCTGGGAGTGTCCTGTTTGCATGTAACCTCAATAAAAGCCAGGCTGGGTGTTCCAGCACCTCAGACCTCATCTGACCCTCTAACTTGTAGCCTTGACTCATGTTTGTAGGGGACAGCTATAATCACTACAGGGATTGCTATGCTCTTCATACTCCCTTAGCTACTGAGCTCTTGTAAGAGCTCTTGTTCCTGATCCTGCTTCGCTCGACAGAAGGAAGAGCCTATTGGAACCTGGAGGCTGGTCGTAGGTCCAGGGCGCAGAGCAGATGGCGAGATACCAGCCCAGCAGCGGTGGTTCGTGGAGTCTGCAGTGCTTATGGTGGCTACGGTGCTGATGGTCCTTTGGTGAGTGCTAGGAGCATCCTTTCTACGGTCCAACTTCCAGCCAGCCTGGAGGCAACCGTAACATTTGGTGGCAGCGGTGGGATGGCGTCCTAGCGCCAGGAGCAGCACCCCAACAGCACTGGTATCGTATGAGAGTATTGAGGGCAACGCTAGCTGCTGCGCAGCGCCCCCACCTAGAGCAGCATGGAGCCAGCCAGTCCGTGCACAGCAGTCGAAATGGAGGAGCGGTTCCTCGAAAGATTGCATGACTTCCTATCCTGGAGAGATGGGACAGTCTCAGACGAAGAGATGTATGGGTACAGACATGAGGCCAGATTTCAGCTGTGGGAAGAAGCCCTACAGGAAGTTCAACGTTGGCGAGGAGATCGTAGTATCAGCCGAGAGCAGCAAATCCAGGCTCGAATGGCAGAGCGGATGCCCTTCCTGGGCAAACAACCCCTTCCAGTGTGGGTAGCTAAACTAGAGAATCTAGTAAATAACGAACTGTGGCTCGACACCGCATACCAGGCGCTACAGTGGTATGCAACTCAGCTTGCTCCAGAGATGGCTGAGTATGAATTCCCAGAGTGTGGGGATTACGATGGCCCTGATCTATTCTGGGAGAATATGGACGATGATGACTTTGGTAGGGCTACAGATTCACGCTTCTGGGACCTGTATGATGACCGGGAAGACAAGCTGGGTCTCCCTAGAACTATTAACCTAGAAGCAGATCTGCGGTACCTAGTCACCAACGAATGTGACCTTGAGTGGAAGTACCAGCACCTCATCAATGGGTCCCGGGAAGAGACACCCGGTCCCCTTTCTCCACAGCATCCAGAGGTACCCCAGGAGAGCACAGCAGCAGAGCCAGGTCGAGAGCCCTTCAGCTGGCAGGATATCGTAGAGGTAGACTGGGAGGAACCTCTGATGGCAGGTGGAGATGGGACCGCAGTCTCTCTACCGGCCCTACAGGGATGCTGGGCAGGCGGCCCAGATCCCCAACCCCAGGGTGAGTTACAGGGAGCGGAGAGCAACCACCCCCCTCCCCAGCGGCAGCCTGAGTTACAGGGAGAGGAGAGCAGCGACCTCCCTCCCCAGCGGCAGTGCACCGTGCAGAGGGAAGAGACAACCGGTCTTCTTCCCCAATCCCAACCCGAGATACCCGAGGCAGCAGGCCTCATAGACTGGTCCTGGAGGACCCCCAGCAGGCAGGTGGAGATGGGACCGCAGTCTCTCTACCGGCCCTACAGGGATGCTGGGCAGTCGGCCCAGATCCCCAACCCCTGGGTGAGTTACAGGGAGCGGAGAGCAGCGACCTCCCTCCCCAGCGGCAGCCTGAGTTACAGGGAGAGGAGAGCAGCGACCTCCCTCCCCAGCGGCAGTGCACCGTACAGAGGGAAGAGACAACCGGTCTCCTTCCCCCACCACAACCAGAGGTACCTGAGGCAGCGGGCCTCATAGACTGGTCCTGGGAGGACCCCCAGCAGGCAGGTGGAGATGGGACCGAAGTCTCTCTACCGGCCCTACAGGGATGCTGGGCCGGCGACCCAGATCCCCAGCGGCAGATCCAGCTACAGGGAGGGGAGAGCATCGACCTCCCTCCCCAGCCGGAGTATGCCTTCCAGGGAGAGGAGACAACCGGTCTCTCTTCCCAGCCGCAGCATGTTCCACAAGAAGCGGAGAGCATCAACCTCCCTTCCCAACGGCCGCAGGAGTATCAGGAGGAGGAGGTAAGCCAATTTCCCCCTCCTCAGCTAACTCCTAACTTGGGCCCAGGGTTAACAGTGGAGAGGTTAACCCCCACTGACCCCCACGTTCCCTTTTCCCCCGGGCAGGACTATGCCCTAATCCCCCCAGCAGAAGAGCTGGCAGCTGGGCAGAGTGCAGTTGGCCTCGGCCCTCCCTTTGACACTTGCACAGAGATTGACATTCTGCCAGCTATCCCAGCGGAAGAGCTGGCATCAGGACAGAGCGCCGCTGGCCTCTGCCCTACCGACCCCCTTGTTACAGGCCAGTACTATTTATTGTGGGGGGGCTACTTTGCTGTTAATGTTTATTTGTGGGTGGGCTGCGAGACTAACTTAGGCACTGACCGACAGAAGGTCAGGTGCCTGGTTAGTCTCCCTCCAAAAGGGGAGATATGTTACAAACTGCTATTTGTAACTGGCCCTTTAAATGGAAAATTGCCCTGCTTCCCTGGATTGTGGAGAAGCCTATTTGCCAGCCTCCTTCCTTATTACTATGGCCCCTAGGAGATATTGCCCTTTAAGGGACTGAATTGGGGATTATGGACTTCTACCATAATGTACTGACCCTTTAAGAACTACTTTTGGGCAGGTGGATTGTATTATACTGTCCCTAGCTCTTTAAATACTTTGGGGAAGGATTGGTACTTTTGTATATGACACTTCGGACACAGTCGAAGCTGTCGAAGCTGTCGAAGCTGTCGAAGTGCCGAAGTTGTCGAAGTCGTCGAAGTGGCCGGCATCGGACAAAGGACCACGTGGCAGCAGCCATTTTAACTTCGAACACCGCCAACCCTTAACATCAACTCCACTTCGACACTTCGAATACCGGCCACACTTCGAATGGGACTTAGCCGTTTTTATGCTAGAAATTGACCGACCGCACAGCCCAAATCTATGGAACTGTTTTGGGCAGGAAATTGTGCTTGCGGTCGGTCATAAAGGGACCTCCAGCTAACTTTTGATCCACTGGAGGGATTTGGCTGATTTTTGGAAGTGTTTATGTTTGATATATGCTGAGTCTGAATATGTAACTTTTATGGAAATTGAATGTATGGTTTTAAAGTTACAGTGTGTGTGTGAAAACTGTATTTTTATTGTATGTAATAATGGGTTTAACTGTTTATCTGAGGGGAGGGGATGTGTGGGTTGCACCAGATGTGTGATTGGTGATTTTATGCCTCCCCCTGGGAGTGTCCTGTTTGCATGTAACCTCAATAAAAGCCAGGCTGGGTGTTCCAGCACCTCAGACCTCTTCTAACCCTCTAACTTGTAGCCTTGACTCATGTTTGTAGGGGACAGCTATAATCACTACAGGGATTGCTATGCTCTTCATACTCCCTTAGCTACTGAGCTCTTGTAAGAGCTCTTGTTCCTGATCCTGCTTCGCTCGACAGAAGGAAGAGGTTCGCCTATTGTAACCTGGAGCCTGGTCGTAGGTCCAGGGCGCAGAGCAGACGGCGAGATACCAGCCCAGCAGCGGTGGTTCGTGGAGTCTGCAGTGCTTATGGTGGCTACGGTGCTGATGGTCCTTTGGTGAGCGCTAGGAGCATCCTTTTCTACGGTCCAACTTCCAGCCAGCCTGGAGGCAACCGTAACACAGAATATTCAAGGATATAATTTTTCAATGTAGGGTAATAGCTGCTTGATCCAAGGATAAATCGGACTGCCATTCTGGGATCAAGAAGGATTTTTTTTGTTGCAAAATTGGAAGTACTTCAAACTGTTTTTGTTTTTTTGCCTTCTTTTGGATCAACAGCAAAAAACAAATGTGAGGAAGGCTGAACTTGATAGACGCAATCCTCTTTTCAGCTATGTAACTATGTAACTATGTAACATACACATATATACATACATTGAGGAAAAAAGTTATATGATCCCCTCCTGATTTTGAAAGTTTTTCCACTGACAAAGAAATGATCTGTCTATAATTTTAATGGTAGGCGAATTTTAACAGTGAGAGGCAGAATAATAAACAAAAAAAAGAAAAAAAAAAGAAAAACGTATGTCAAAAAAGTTATAAAATGATTTACATGTCAAAGAGTGAAATAAGTATTTGATCCCCAATCAATCAGCAATCCAATCAATCAGCAATATTTCTGGCTCCCAGGTGTCTTTTATACAGGAGATTAGGAGCCAAAATGTCAGCCTCAAAACCTTAATGACTTGAAGAGAATCTGCAAAGAGGAGTGGGACAAAATCCCTTCTGAGATGTGTGCAAATCTGGTGGCCAACTACAAGAAACGTTTGAAGGGGTCAAATACTTATTTCACTCATTGACATGCAAATCAATTTATAACTTTTTTGACGCGTTTTTCTGGAATTTATTTTTTGTTACTCTATCTATTATTGTTAAAATGCACCAACCATTAAAATTATAGACTGATCATTTCTTTGTCAGTGGGCCAACATCAAAAACAACAGAGGATCAAATGTTTTTTTCCCTCACTGTACACAGATATGACATGACATTTATATGTTTTATTTTTTCCAATGTATCATTTTTATTCGTTCTTTCTTTTTAACAAAACAAAACAAAAACAAAAATACATGAGATACAATAAAATACATACACATAGCACAAAACATTGTTGTAATTACGTGCACAGTACCCACTTGCCTTGATGATAATTAGACTCTACTTGTGGATAATAATTGCGACATAATTAAAGGGTAGAGCATTCACTCAGAGGAGAGGAAAAACTTATGTCTAGATGAAATTCCGAACATCTTTCCTCCTGTTCTACATGTACATATTATGATGTTCCTGTGTATATGCCAACATAAACTATGAAACTTAACTCTAGGGCGGTTAAGGGAGAGCAGAAAGGTGGGAAAGACTTTATCGGGTTAAGCAATCGTGCGTCCCATGTACTTCACAGTAAACGTAAGCTACGTCCTATTTCTTGTTATACTTCCCCCATACTCTATCCAGTCCTGCCACATTTGTTCAAGCATGTTCTCTTTGCCTTCTATTCTATAAGCAATTTTTTTTATATTGGCACGTCCTATCCACTCTCTCTAACACCTCCGATATATCTGGAGGAGTTGTTTTTTTCCAATTTTATAGCATGACAGGAGGCTTCATATTTGCTTAAGTCTCTCTTTACTAGAACTCCACAGCAGCACATTAACATAGAGAGAAAAAAACAATCACAACAAGTAAGGAAACCATGAAAGACCCCTCCCAACAACTACTTCCTCTTTCTTTGCCACTCCACATCAAGCATAGGTCATGGTACCACTTCCTCCTGTTACATATGGGTGGCTGTGGGGCTTTATTTAAACACTATTGATTGCTGTATTTTATATTGCATTGTTTTGGTTGTGGGGGTTTAGATTTGCTTTCCCTTTGTGTGCATTGGCTGGTCTGTCCTTCTCCCTCTTGGAGTTTTGGGGGTCTATTGCTTTCATTCCCTCTTCCTATTCCCAGGCTTGTTTTTTCCCCCTCTTTTCCTTTTGTTTGGGGGTATATTGCTTGCCCCCCCCCTTACTATTCCCAGCCTTGTTTTTTTCCCCCTTTTTCCTATTTGTTTATGTTTTATCCTCTCAGCGGTCGCCGAGGAGCAGTTCTGTTAACCGCCTCCCGTTGCCGACCGCCAGGGCTGCGGTGTGCGTCTCCAGCAGCCCCACGTATGTGCTCCCTCTCACCGACTCTGTTCACTGAGTGGAAGCTGCCTCTGGCCCTCCTCCGCTCCCTCCCAAGCTCCCGGCTGCAAGTGTCGGATTCGCGGCTTGCGGGCAGCGTGGGCCGAGGGGAGAGGGCGAGCCAGGTTTCTGCACTTACCCAGGTGTGGGGTGTAAGATGTAGTGAGACCACGTTACATGTATATAGTTTTGATTTGGTTTTGCATATACTTTTCTGGGGTGCCTGTATTGTATGTAGTGGAAAACCCATCTAGGGAGTGTACACTTCCCCTACTATTTGGGCCTTCCTTTGCCTACCGGTTTTCTCTTGCAAACCTACACCTGAAACACACTGCTGGTATAGGCAAGATACTAATCATTAGGTGATTAATAAATCCAGAGATTTAAAATTAAACTGCCCTCCATTACCTGTATTCTCTAATGGCCTGCTATACATGGCAATTACCTGCATTCACGGATTGGCCTGCTTTGACTGTGCCCACTGACTGGCCTCCTTTGTCTGTGCCCCATTGATTGGCCTGCTCTGTCTGTGCCCCATTGATTTGGCCTGCGCTGTCTGTGCTATTGCCTCTGAACGCACGGCTTAGTGCTACATAACCACGCTAGTGCCCTGCATGCAGTACACAACTTGCCTTTGCCACTATATACATACATTTATCCTCTACACCCCTAGGTGTCACATCACCTAAAGACCCCCGAATGGTCCTTTCACCACCATTTTGCACAATTTGTGCATTACTGGGTCCGCAGGCCTCTAGATTGGGAAGTTCGCAGGAAACTTCGAGCGGAATGCCCAGGTCTGTACTGCCGGATAAGGTTGCCACAATCCCAGAATTCATTTCCCTAGTCGCCACATACATGGCCCGTAATGGATGGGATCCCAAGAGAGGGGTCGAATGCAGTCTGCGCAGGACAAGCTGCTGGACATGCTGGGTTCCCTATTCCCAGAATGCTCACGTTGGCGAACGAGGCCTATTCGGAAGGGGCTACCCTGGACCCGGCCGCCATGCGGGACTGGGCTTGGCGCTCTATTTGCCTGCTGGGCAATATGAATGTGGCTCTCTCCATGGAACGCAGGAAGGCAGTCCTTCTACGTATTTGGGGCTTTGGGGCCAAAGGAACTGGGCCCCCTGGCTAAGGGTCTTTTGTTCAGGAAACTGTTCATACAGGAGCTACATGTGTCCAGCTCACTTCCCTGGACAAGACTCAGACCTCCATCAAGGGGGTCTTTCTCCCACAGAATTCACTGAATTCACTGTTCCAGTGCTGGACGACAGCTGGGTTGTGTCTCCAGCCACTTCTGGCCTTCTGGTCGTAGAGGATCCCGTGGACCATCCTTCTTTCCATCCTTCCAGACCCAGTTCTGCTACTCCTAGAGGTCGGACAGAGGTAGAGGAAGTCGAGCCCAGGGACATGCAAGACTATCTTCAGGTGAGAGCATCTCCAGACATTTCTCTTTTTCCCCTGTGACATGCGGGCAGACTCTTTCACTGCAGGGACAGTTGGCGGGAGGTGCCCTCAGGATTCTATGTCAGGACCGGATCCCACTGCGAATGTTGGCTCAAGTAGTGGATCTCCTCCCTGCCTCGATCCAGGCGATCTATCCCGGCCCACTTCGTTACAGGGTCATGCAGCGTCTGAAGGCCCACTTTCTATGCAGGGAGTTCAATATGAACTGCCTGGAACTGATTGCGGGATCGTTTGCTATTCGGAGTCTGGAGGGCCGCCTCTCGGATGGCGGTGTCCTCCTCCTGGGGGTCCATTCACGGTGGACCTTTTTGCCTCCCGAACGAACTCCCAGCTCCCGACTTACTTCAGCTGGCTCCGGATCCAGCGTTCTCAGCGGTGGATGTTTTTTCTGCAAGTGTGGCCGGGGAATTTATGCTTTTTCTCTGTTTGCTATGATACCTAGAGTATTGCTGCAAGTTCGACGTCAACGTATGTCTTTGGGGTTGCTGACTCCGCTATGGCAGAGTTCCGTATCATACACAGGTCCTGGTGCATATGCAATAAGTAAAATTCAGCTTGAGTTGATATTGGTATTCTCATCAGAGTGTGTATGATTTGTTTAACTTCATTCCAAAAATGTGTGAGGCAGGGGCATTCCCATAAGATGTGGAGGAAGGTTCCCCTATGCCCTTGGCACCTCCAGCATAAGTCAGAGGCACCGCATCTAAACCTTGCTTTAAGCTTCCCAGTGGGTGAGGCTATGGGATGCATGTTTAGTGTGTTTTATGGCTTAATGTGAATTTGACAGCGAGTAAGTTTAAGCCAACTCTCTCCCCCAACAGTAACTAATCTTCCCCAATGGGAGCGATAAGGGCATTATAACAGAAGCAATATTTATTGTCATATCAGGTTTTGTTTTATTATTAAATAATAGGACATTCTTAATCCTAAGGTAGGCAAAAAAATATTTGTTTGGAAGAGAATACTTTGTTTGCAAACTTAGATTGGATCTGATCCCTGAATTATCACATAGCAGGTGCAACTTGTCAGTGCCTCTATCCCTCCACAAGGTCAAGTCAAGATCCTGTGTAAAGGTAGCTACAGCGTGTAGCAGGGCAAGGGACAGTAGTCTCTTACCCCCTAGTATTTTTGGGGCCCAAATGGACCAACAGTGGAGGATCATTTTAGATAATGGGAGCACGTGTTTGTTTGTTGGTGTGCTCGATGAGGTCTTCCAAAGAAAGCCTTCTAGAGTATAGGGTTTGGCGCAAGCATTTTCTAAGTGCAACCACAGCGGTGCGGCAGGACGGAAGTTAAGCCTTGTTTTTGTTTTTTTCTAGATATGCGAGTTGATCATTTGTTGAAATTTTTAAAGTAATTTGTTCAACAAGGTGATAGGGACAGTGCAGAAAAGATGCAAAATATGAGGCAATATCATCATTTTTATTGTGTGTGCACGGCCCAGCCATGAAACCCCCAGTGCTCCCCAACTCTTCAGCTCGGTCCCTAGTCTATGCAATATAGGAATATGGTTTTCTTTAATCAAGAGGGAACTAGATTTGGTTAGCTTTATGCACAAGCATGTGAGGGAGACTTTACGCCAATCAAATGGATAGGTGCTAGACAGCTGGGAGATAACAGAGTTTGTCAGTCCTAGCGGCAATGCCTGGGTTTTGTTTGTGTTTTTTTATAGTACGATTTTATCTAAATGAGGTAGTGATTCGTTAAAAACAAGAGCACGTCATCAGCGAAGAGAGCTATTTTCTGTTCTTCGCTTGGTGTAGGCAACCCACAAATGTCTGCATGTCGTTTTGTGTCTAACCAAGCTCAATATAAAGATCATTGGGGATAATGGATGTAGCGGAATGTATTAAGCCTGTCCTATAACCTGCATATTTGACTGTATTCGTTTATTGTATTCATGTATTTTTGCATGCTTTCGTATGTGGGTTCGGTAGTTTCAAGGGAATAAAACTACCGAACCATTAGACCACCCCAGTGAGAAGTGTGCGCCTCGTTAGGCGTTCACACTTCTCACAAACCGCAACTTGAACTGTAATTGCTAATGCCTGGGTGGCCGCTGTTCGGTATACGAACCACGTGCGGCGGCCATCTTACGCATCAAAATCTCAGCGGTGTTTGGTCGTCGAGTGTCTGGAACTCAAATCGGACACTCAAACAACCGAACACCGCTGAGACCTCCAGAGCTCTGTAACTCCCGAATGGAAGGACCTAACGAATCCCCATTCGGTAGAAACAAAGTACCGAACGAGAGAACTATAATACAGGTGAAGTTAAGTGTGGATGGCTAGGATTACTGTATGTTTTTACTGCCGAACGGAGACCGACCGCAGGGCCCAAACGCATGGAACCCTTTTCGGATACCACCTCGTGTGCGGTCGGTTAAACTTCCCCTTCCAGCTAACTACGGAACCCCTGGTCCGATCTGGGTGAATTTTAGATATATTATTCACCCAGATCAGGGCTACCTGGCGGTACCCTAATATTGATGTTATGTACTAGTTTAGGGGTACATCCAGGTTTGGGGTAAATGTGCAGTATAGTTAAGGGGATTATGAGTCACTCTGAGGGGAGGAGATGTGTGGGAGGTAACAGTTACAGTATTGGTTACTGTCCTAACTGATGTGAATCCCTCCCTTGCATGGGAGCATGCTTTATAAGGCACCATGGAATAAAGATTGTCAGTTCTGCTCCTGAAACTGTGTGTCGTCCAGTTATTGGGATTGCTGTTGGGATAGTGCTGTATTACTTTGCCTGCTGGAAACCTTTCTTGTGGATTTACAATTGCCTTGTTCCTGAGCCTCACTGGGATCTTAAGTGGAGAATAGCTGTGGGATATCAGCTCTCCGCTACATTGGTTGGCAGCGCTGGGATCCAGACTCACAGAGGAACAAGGATTAATGGAGATTGATTTTTCTACACTAAAGCGATCCACATTGAAAGACCTTCTGGAAGCGAAAGGTATTCCAGCCAGCAGCAAAACAAAAGCAACACTTATCGCTGAAGTGATGGCAGAATACCGAACAGAGGAGGGTTTGGTCACTGAACAGAGGAATGAAACAGACAGAACAGAGCAAGAGGAGTTCCAAAGGCAAGTCCAATTCAGACTGGCATTTTATGTGGAAAACCCATGAGCGGAAATCATCTCCAAAACCATGACGGAGGTGCAAGAGTTTGTAATGCGACAAAGGAGACCGCAAACGCAAGAAAGAAGTCCAGCAGTAGCTATGGTACAAGAGGGTTAGCCTAAAATCCCATACCAGGCATTTAAAATGTATGTAGAAGGGGAGGAGGACATAGATGCCTTCCTCCAAGACTTTGAGAGACTGTGTACGCTGCATAACATCCATAGGGTAGATTGGGTACCTATCTTAGCAGGCCGGCTATCTGGGAGGGCAGCTGAAGCCTACCGTACCATACCAGACATAGAAATTAGAGATTATAGCCGTGTGAAAGAAGTTATCCTGGCCCAGTATTCTATGACACCAGAGGCATACCGGAGGCGCTTCAGGGAACTGAAAAAAGCGGAAAAGGACTCACACGCAGAATGGGCTTGCAGGTTACAAAGGGCAGCCCTCGGATGGGTACAGGCAAACAAGGCACGGTCCATGGAGGACTTATTACAAATGGTGTTATTGGAACAATTGTATGAGGGGATACCCGCAGAGCTGCAGGAATGGGTGAGAGACCGGAACCCCACGTCCCTCACAGAAGCAGCTAAAAAGGCAGATGATTTTATGGATGCCCGCAGACAACACAAGACAGTGAGTGTTAAACCTGCTATGCGACCACTGGGAGGAAATTCTTTCTCCAATAACGCTCACCCCCCACCGAGACAACTCCCTCCACCAGCACCTGCAGCAGCTCACCCGAGATATCGCCCACCTGCTTCTGTGCAATGCCACCGGTGCCAGAAGTGGGGACACTACCAGCGAGAATGCCCGCAGTCTAGAGACCGCACCACCTGGATCCGACCAGGGCCACCACCACCGAGAGCCGCAGCGCATCACTACCAGGACGAGACACCAATTCCGTATGGCTCTGCAGTTCCAGTTACATCTGTGGAACAGTGGGAAGTGCTGCATGAAGCCAACCCACTGCAGGCACAGGCGGATAATAGAAAACACCATAGGCAGACCGTGTACCTCGAAGGGAAGCCTATGCAGGGGCTCAGAGATTCGGGAGCCACTATCACCTTGGTCCAAAGTCACTTGGTTTCTGACAGGGCCAAAACAAATAAGACTGTGGCTGTCAGGGTTGCAGGGGGAGCCGTGTATCGGCTAAATACAGCCAGGGTACATTTGCATTGGGGTGCGGGGTCAGGAAAAGTGGAAGTGGGGCTGATGCCGCAATTGCCTGCTGAGGTGATTTTGGGAAATGACCTGGGCAAACTTACCTCTGCATTTGAGCCCCAAACCACCGAGGAAGCACACCCAGTGGTCACCAGGCAACAGGCCCGCACCCAGGACTATAACACAATGCCGGAGGTCCAGGTAAGAGATCCTTCCCCTCCCTTAGACTGTGTCCCTTGGACCCCTCCTGATGAATTTGCGGCAGAGGTGATCACTGACCCTACCCTACAGGTATATCGAGATAACGTCACCTCTGACCACCCGGGGGCGGAGGGGGAAAGATTTGTATGGGATAGGCAGTTACTGTACAGAGAATCTGATAAGCAGGTAGCTGGGTCAGACCCAATTGTTGTAAGGCAGCTTGTAGTACCTCAGAGGTACCGAACCAAATTACTCTGGATAGCTCACGATATTCCGCTATCCGGACATTTGGGGGCCAGTCGTACCAGGTATCGGCTGACCCAAAGTTTCTTTTGGCCAGGAATTAGTCAGGAGGTGCGCAAATATTGCAACACCTGCGATACGTGCCAGCGGGTAGGAAAGAGGGGGGATAAGCGCAAGGCCAAGTTACACCCGCTACCCATAATTGAAGAACCTTTTCATAGAATAGCAGTGGATATCATAGGGCCCCTCCGGAAACCTAGCCCCTCGGGCAAAAAGTACATTTTGACAGTAGTGTATTACACCACTCACTACCCTGAGGCGGTAGCCTTGACCAATATTCATGCTGAGACCGTGGCTGAGGCTCTGATGGGGTTACCAAGCTCCGGATGGGGTTACCAAGGGAGATCATCTCGGATCAGGGTACACAGTTCACGGCAGAAGTCACCCAACATCTCTGGAAATTTTGTAAGGTCAGGCCCATAATTAGTGCCCCCTACCATCCCCAGACTAATGGGCTCTGCGAACGGTTCAATGGCACCTTAAAACAGATGCTCCGAACCTTTGCTGAGACCAACCGAGACTGGGAACGATTTCTGCCTCACCTCCTATTTGCTTATAGGGAGGTACCGCAGTTATCCACAGGATTTTCCCCATTTGAACTGTTGTTTGGGAGGAGGGTAAGGGGACCCCTAGACTTTATTAGGGAACATTGGGAGGGAGACTGTAGCGCAGACGGCACCCCTATCGTACCATATGTGTTGGCCCTCCGAGACCGCCTGGAAGCACTAACTAAGACGGTAAAGGAGAACCTACAGGCGGCTCAGACGCGCCAGCGCACATGGTACGATCGGGGCGCCAGGGACTGTAGCTTCCAGGTTGGGCAGAAAGTTTTAATTTTAAAACCTGTCCGACATGATAAGCTATAGGCCGCCTGGCAAGGCCCTTGTGGTGGAACAGAGATGTGACACCACTTATATAATTGGCCCCTGCGCAGGGACTGGAGGACGACGCATGATCCATGTGAACATGATGAAGCCTTACCAGGAATGCTCAGAGGAGGTGACAGCTATTTGTGCACCCACCTCTGAAGAATGTGACAGCCTGCCCCTCCCCGATCTACTGGGAGACGGACAGCTGTCTGGGAATTTAGGAGAAGTTATATTGGGTGATCGGTTGAGTCCACAGGAGCGTATCGAGGTACAACAACTACTGTGAGAAAAGCAGGAGACCTTTTCTAATGTACCTGGATACACCCCTCTGGCTACCCACCGAGTAGAAACCCCAGGACAACTCCCCATGCGCCAGACCCCGTACCGCATCCCTGAAGCGGTGCGGGAGAATATGCGCAAGGAGATTGAGGAGATGATCCAGCTAGGAGTGATTGAACCCTCGGATAGCCCCTGGGCTTCTCCAGTGGTCCTCGTACCAAAGCGGGACGGTACGATCCGCTTTTGCGTGGATTACAGGAGATTGAACGAAAAGACGGTATCCGAAGCATATCCTATGCCTAGGATAGATGAGCTGCTAGACCGGATGGCCAGAGGTCAATACCTTACCATTATTGATCTGTGTAAAGAATATTGGCAGATTCCATTGGCTCCGGACGCCATCCCTAAGTCCGCCTTTGTCACCCCATTCGGCTTGTACCAATTCAAAGTCATGCCGTTTGGGATGAAAAACGCTCCGGCTACCTTCCAGCGGATGGTGGACCGACTCCTAGATGGGTTCCAAGACTACACCTGCGCATATCTCGACGATATTGCCATATTCAGCAATACCTGGCAGGAGTACTTGGCCCATATAGGAGCGGTTCTAGACAGAATCAGGGAAGCCGGTTTGACATTGAAACCAGCTAAATGTAGCATTGGGATGGCCGAGGTGCAGTACCTGGGCCATCGAGTGGGCTGTGGCAAGCAGAAGCCAGAACCAGCCAAAATAGAAGCTGTAGCCCAGTGGCCTACCCCTAAGACTAAGACCCAGGTGTTAGCATTTCTAGGGACAGCAGGGTACTATAGGAAGTTTGTCCCCGATTATAGTGCCCTGGCCAAACCCCTCACTGACCTGACTCGTAAAAACCTTTCCCGCCAGGTAACCTGGACCCCGGAGTGTGAGCAGGCATTCCAACATCTAAAAAATGCACTTGTTAATGCCCCTGTCTTGGTAGCTCCCAATCCAACTAAACGTTTTCTTGTACACACAGACACTTCTATGTTTGGATTGGGGGCAGGACAGAGCCAAGTCGGGGCCGATGGCGGAGAACATCCTGTGGCTTACATCAGTCGCAAACTGTTACCTCGAGAAGTAAGCTACGCCGCCATCGAAAAGGAATGCCTGGCTGTGGTGTGGGCCCTAAAGAAACTGCAGCCCTATCTGTATGGACAGCCCTTTTCCTTGCTCACGGATCACAACCCGTTGGTATGGCTGAACCGGGTGGCTGGGGACAATGCCAGGCTGCTGCGCTGGAGTTTGGCGCTGCAACCTTTTGACTTTAACATTCAGTACCGCCCGGGTAAGCAAAATGGAAACGCCGACGGGTTGTCACGACAAACTGATCTAGAGAAATGATCCGTGAGCACCCCGGACATCCCCAAGCCGATCCGTGTGGGATCAGACTGTGTATGCCGGCTTGTGGGCAAGGGGGAGCAGTGTAGCGGAATGTATTAAGCCTGTCCTATAACCTGCATATTTGACTGTATTCGTTTATTGTATTCATGTGTTTTTGCATGCTTTCGTATGTGGGTGTCAGGATCGGGACAGGGATCCAACACGCAGAGTACAGACAGTAGAAAGGTACGTATACCGGACCTTAGAATGGCCGGACTAACGTACGGAGATATAGAGAATGGTCAAAGGCAAGCCGAGGTCGAGGGAACGAGAAGACAGGTAAGCGAGGAACAAGCCGAGTCAAAGGGTAACAGAGATAAGCAGAGTAAAACAAACAAGCCGGGTCGGAACCAAAAGGATAACTGGAATATAAGAGCGCTGGGTGACTAGACAGGCTAGAACCACGACAGGGCAATGAGCAAATGGAAGAAGCACTGTTAAATACCCTGGCTCAGGAGAGTAGACACGCCTCCGACGAGTCCTGATTAGTCTCCAGACAATTGAGTGACAGGTCGGTCCGGGTTGGCGTCATGACGTCGACTGCTGGACGTCGTGTTACAAAAGGAAGTGGATCCCTCGCGGCCGGCGTGTAAATGACCGGAAGGACCGCGAGGAACGGAGGAAACATCCCTTCTGGACGGATAAACTTCTAAGTCTCTACCTTTCTCAGAGGTAGAGACTTCAGGTACCCTGACAGTGGGTTCGGTAGTTTCATGGTAATGAAACTACCGAACCATTAGACTACCCCAGTGAGAAGTGTGCGCCTCGTTAGGCGTTCACACTTCTCACAAACCGCAACTTGAACTGTAATTGCTAATGCCTGTGTGGCCGCTGTTCGGTATACGAACCACGTGCGGCGGCCATCTTACGCATCAAAATCTCAGCGGTGTTTGGTCGTCGAGTGTCTGGAACTCAAATCGGACACTCAAACAACCGAACACCGCTGAGACCTCCAGAGCTCCGTAACTCCCGAACGGAAGGACCTAACGAATCCCCATTCGGTAGAAACAAAGTACCGAACGAGAGAACTATAATACAGGTGAAGTTAAGTGTGGATGGCTAGGATTACTGTATGTTTTTACTGCCGAACGGAGACCGACCGCAGGGCCCAAACGCATGGAACCCTTTTCGAATACCACCTTGTGTGCGGTCGGTCAAACTTCACCTTCCAGCTAACTACGGAACCCCTGGTCCGATCTGGGTGAATTTGGGATATATTATTCACCCAGATCAGGGCTACCTGGCGGTACCCTAATATTGATGTTATGTACTAGTTTAGGGGTACATCCAGGTTTGGGGTAAATGTGCAGTATAGTTAAGGGGATTATGAGTCACTCTGAGGGGAGGAGATGTGTGGGAGGTAACAGTTACAGTATTGGTTACTGTCCTAATTGATGTGAATCCCTCCCTTGCATGGGAGCATGCTTTATAAGGCACCATGGAATAAAGATTGTCAGTTCTGCTCCTGAAACTGTGTGTCGTCCAGTTATTGGGATTGCTGTTGGGATATTGCTGTATTACTTTGCCTGCTGGAAAACTTGCTTGTGGATTTACAATTGCCTTGTTCCTGAGCCTCACTGGGATCTTAAGTGGAGAATAGCTGTGGGATATCAGCTCTCCGCTACAATGGACAACCTTGGCAAGTCCCATTTGTAATTTCAAATTTTAGGGATAAAAAACAGTATTAAAGACCTTCGCTGAGAGTTTTGAGTATAGTGCCATTATTCTATTCACAACTGAAGGTGGGAAGCCTAACTTTTAGAGGACACTTTTCATATAATCCCAGTTTAAGCGATCAAATGCTTTTTCCACATCCAAGGTGAGCAGGACCCCTTGCTGGTTGTTGGTGCGTGCCCATTCGATAATGTTGATATAGTGCCTCAAGTTGTCCCCCACTTGTCTGCCTGGAACAAATCCAGCCTGCTCAGCAGAAACCAGCTCCAGCAGACACGGCTTTATTCGGGACGCCAGTAACTTGGCATAAAGTTTTATGTCCGCATTAAGAAGCGATATGGGCCTAAGGTTGGCACACTCTGTAGGTGATTTTCCAGGTTTGGGAAGTGTGACTATATGTGCTTCCAATGGAATCGAGTCTGATGATTTAACAGATTAAACATTTTTGTGATGTATGGAGTTAAAATGGGTTCCAGCCTTATATAATAATAGTTGGAGAAGCCGTCGGGGCCTGGAGCTTTGTGCTTAGGAAGAGATTGAATAGCTTTCCTTATTTCTTCCTCAGTAAATGGGTCCTCCAACTGTTGGGAATGGCTCACAGAAATTCTAGGGAGATTGATCTCCTCAAGGAACTTATTTATGTCAGACCCGTGAAGGCTGATGTGTGTTTGAATCTTTGGTTAGGTTATATAGCTTCTCATAGTAACGCGTTAGATCTATTTGACTGCCAAGTGACTTAAGGGGCTTAATTTTATTTTGACCTTCTATTTGAGCTAAGTCCCGAAGGAGCTGCAACTGAGCCGCACACACTTTCTTTTTATGGCTGGCCCTAGTTCAATAAAAGTACCCCTGATGACCATTTTCTGCACCAACCATAAGGAGGGGACCGCAATATTATCCCTGTCGTTTTCATGGAAATATTTGGTAAGAATCATCAATCAATGCCTCATTCAATCTTCCCTACGTATCTAGAATGGAATGTGACAGTGATCGGCGAGTGATCCGACCAAGTCCTAGGGCCTATGTCAACTGCTGTGACATTTGACAGGGTAGTTTTATCAACAGTGCACATATCTATTCGTGAGTAAGTCATTTGAGCGGATGAATAAAACGTGTAATCTCTAGCAGATGGATAAAGACAATGCCAGGTATCATATAAATCATAGTGGGTTCTCAGTCTCTGACCATTGGAAATAGACAAGGGGTGTGGGCCCCTATCATCCTTCCTAGAAATGTCTATTGTCGGGTCTAGGGAGCTATTAAAATCCCCACATACAACAACACGGAGCTCCAAGATCTTTTTAACTTAACAAAACACATGGACTATTATATCTTGACTCTGCCTCACTCCAAAACCAGTCAACATGCACTTTCAGTAGAGGTTAAGTACTATCCTACTCACAACAGGTGGAGCCCCGTCAAACTACTGGACTCATATACCCAGCATAACAACGAACCACCATCTCAACCACTTTCAGTCTACAAGGTTCGGTACTCACTACCACCACCTTTATGACACACGTCAGGTCTTTACTTACACAGCTGGGCCTCAAATCAGCTAACTATTCGGGCCACTCCTTCCGCATAGGAGCGGCCTCCACAGCATCCAGTGCAAACATTCCAGTTCATGTTATCAAGTCACTAGGGCGCTGGAAATCATCGGCTTACTCTAGATACATACCTAACCCGGTACAAGAAGTAAGAAATGCCTTTCAAGACATGTCTGGTTAAAGTATGTATATTGCTGGTATGTAATAAATTTGATTTTCTACTTTTGCCCTCTTTATTTACAGGCCTACCTCATCGTCGGTTCCGGCACACCACAACCGACTTGCTCTTTTAATACCATCCTACACTTATCAGTGTTTGTATCTTCTGTACTATCATGAGCCCTTAACACAAGTATTAAGGCCTTTTGGCCTGTAATTGTGGGAGGGGCGTATGACACACCTCTTCCCTACTTAAGGGACACCCCTTACCTGGCTCCATATCGTTCGAGGTCAGCGCTGCATCACCCTCCCACCCACTCCTCATTATTAACTCCTTTTCTCTTTACATTTCTTCTTGGTGGGCCCTCTTTATTTACAGGCCTACCTCATCGTCGGTTCCGGCACACCACAACCGACTTGCTCTTTTAATACCATCCTACACTTATCAGTGTTTGTATCTTCTGTACTATCATGAGCCCTTAACACAAATATATATATATACACATGTAAACCCTTCTCTCCTTTTCTTTTACTTTTCTTTTTTTTTCTTTTTTTTCTTTATTTTTAAAAATGTATTTTTCTTTAATTCAATATTTCTTTTTTATTCTGATTTTTTTTTTTTAAGTTTAGCTCATAATTTTTAGCATAGCTGACTATGTTAGAGGGAGGTTTACCACAAACCAAGCAAGCAACAGTAGGTGCATCCCTGATGTACATAAGGAATCAGATGCTTATAGCACATAGCGTAAAAGACACTGGGAAGGACACCAGAAGGTATACTAGAACTATGGCGTCATCTAGGGGTTCAGGTTGAGTGTCAGCAAGGGTCACGCCAGGTATCAGTAGGTTACCTCATGTCGCTGGCAATGTAGTTCCCTGTTTAGGCAGATCCATTCAGTACACAGATAAAAGCGTATAAATCACATAAACCACTGATACCCTAGCAGGGTGCCCCCCTCCCCCCTAACTTGCTCAGGCACGTTGTATAAGCGAAATGCCAGTATGTAGGTGAGTATAAGCACTAACTTACGTCACTAACAAGTTCATAAAAATAAGCGCAAAAGCAAAACATAAAACATAACGGTGTAGATGGTACCTCCAAAGTCAACTCTGGAGTGGGCTTGTGAACTCCCAGGAACTGGCTCCAATATCCAGAGTCCTACACCTCCACAATCCAGAAGAACACATCAAATTGAGAAAAAGGAATTGGTACTTGTGAGGGTCCGTCAACGACCAGAAGAGCCTGCCATCCTCCATTCCAGTTGCATATTTTTAATCGAGGAGTTTGCCCCATGACCCAGCAATGTTTTCAGACATGTTTTCAGACATCAGCTTCTTGATTCCATCCTCTGGTTCCAGGATAGAGTGTAATGATCCATTGCACCAAACCATGAATTTAGTGGGGTACTCAATATTTTAGTAGTGTTCACAAATTCCCATCTCCTCGCCATGGTAAGGGCTGACAGGTCCGCAAAGATCAGTACATCTTGATAGTGAGCAGGTAAATTGGGAGCCTTCCTGGCCATCTGCAGCAGGAAATCCATAGATTGGAAGTAATGAAACCTCACTATCGTATCTCGTGGCTTGTCTGCCGGGAGGTGCGAGGGCCTTGGTAGGCGATGGACCCACTCCAATGCCCAGACTGAATGCTCCAAAGTTGGAACAAGCTCTTTGCACAAGCCCTTTACATAAGCTGCCAGTTCCTCCATCGAAACTGCATCCACACTACCTCTGAAGCATATGTCATGATCAATCTTCAAGATCCGCTTATTTGTACTTGAGCTGTTTGTGCTCAACTTCCAGCTGCTGTATCATATTTGCCACATCGTTGTGAGCAGCGCAGAGCTCCTCTGTTCTTGTTTCAAGGGGTCCTGTGCACTCCCCCAATTCTGCCACTTCCTTGTGGATCTCAGTGATAATCTTTTTAAAATCCACCTGCAGTGTGGTACGGAAACTTTGTAACATACTGTGGAGTTTTTTGACCAGGAGGTCCAACAGCCCCTCAGCCTCAACTAGGGAGTCTGATGATTCCTCCATGCCATCTTGATCCAGCGTGTTGCAGTCTTTTTAACTCTGGTGGATTGGGTCCAATAGTTTCATTTGTTTTCATCAGTGTCATCAGGTAAGTGTCAGCTCCTTGAGCTTACTCTGTGGTTACTGTTCTTTGCCACTAAATTGTTGCTTCAGGCCTCTCCAAGTACAGAGCTCTCACTCCATGCGACCTCTCTCGACGGCAGTCAGCCACGCCCCCTCTCATATGTTTTATTGATGTGACACAACAGCTACATTCATATGTAGTGCTCATTAATATGAGTCCAACTCCTCCATCCAACTGGACCCTCAACAGTCCATATTCTCTAAGCATCCTACCATTTACAATTCTCTCTCCACATAGATCTCTCTCTGTCAATTCATATGTCCCCCTCTCCCAATCTCTCTGTCTCTTCTTTCACAGCACTATCTCATAATGCTCTCTCTCTCTCTCATCTCAGCCCCATCTTTCTCTTTCTTCCATCTTCACTACTGTTACTTTCTCAAAGTTCCATATTTCCTTTTCTCATATTAGGGATAACAACACACGAAAAGGATTTCAGAATGGTTATATGCAACAATGTGCAATGTCAATCAGCAGTGGCTAAGGCCAGTAAGGTATTGTCATGCATGAAAAAAGGGCATTCATTCTCGGGATGAGAATATCATTTTGCCTCTTTATAAATCACTGGTAAGACCACATATTGAATATGCTGTGCAATTTTGGGCACCTGTTCTAAAGAAGGATATCATGGCACTAGAAAATGTGCAGAGGAGGCTACAAAATTAATAAAAGGAGTGGAACATATCCACTATGAAGAAAGGTTAAAAAATGTAAACCTCTTTTATAGTGGCCTTTTATTGTGGCCTGCCTAAGGCACACCTGTGCAATAATCATGCTGTCTAATCAGCATCTTGATATGCCACACCTGTGAGCAAGTGGCGTCGCTAGGGGGGGGCAGAGGGGGCCATGGACCCCCCTACATCATGCTGTGCCCCCTTTGGGCCCCCCCAAATGCCAGCAACTTGCTGGCCATGTGTCTAAATGATATTCCCTCGGGCTGTAACAGTCTGTGACAGACCGAGGGAATGCAGGGCAGAGCAGCTGGAGCGCTGGGTCAGGTGCTGTCTGTGACCGGAGAGAGCACTGACAGACTCCCCGGCACAGGCCCCTGCAAGGCCCCGCCCCCAAACGAAGCCCCACCTCCCGCATATAAGCCCCGCCCCCGCCGTCAAGCAGCAGCCCATGCTGCTGCTGGAAAGGATGAAAGATGGCTGCCTGACCCCCGGAAACAGGCTGCAGTGACAGGTAGGCTTAATGTGATCAGGTGTGTGTGTGTGTGTCTCTGTCTGTCTGTCTGTCTGGCTGCTTGTGAGGAAGCTTGTGTGTGTGTATGGATTCAGCAGTCTGTATGTGTGTATGGACTCAGCAGTCTGTATGTATGTGTATGGACTCAGCAGTCTGTATGTGTGTGTATGGACTCAGCTGTGTGTGTGTATGGACTCAGCAGTCTGTATGTGTGTATGGACTCAGCAGTCTGTATGTGTGTATGGACTCAGCAGTCTGTATGTGTGTGTATGGACTCAGCAGTGTGTGTGTGTGTGGACTCAGCAGTGTGTATGAACTCAGCAGTGTGTGTGTATGGACTCAGCAGTCTGTATGTGTGTGTGGACTCAGCAGTGTGTATGTGTGTGTATGGACTCAGCAGTGTGTGTGTGTGTGTGTATGGACTCAGCAGTCTGTGTGTGTGTATGGACTCAGCAGTCTGTATGTGTGTGTATGGACTCAGCAGTGTGTGTGTGTGTATGGACTCAGCAGCCTGTATGTGTGTGTGTGGACTCAGCAGTCTGTATGTGTGTGTATGGACTCAGCAGTGTGTGTGTGTGTGTGTATGGACTCAGCAGTCTGTATGTGTGCATGGACTCAGCAGTGTGTATGAACTCAGCAGTGTGTGTGTATGGACTCAGCAGTCTGTATGTGTGTATGGACTCAGCAGTCTGTATGTGTGTGTGGACTCAGCATTGTGTATGTGTGTGTATGGACTCAGCAGTGTGTGTGTGTATGGACTCAGCAGTCTGTGTGTGTGTGTGTATGGACTCAGCAGTCTGTATGTGTGTGTATGGACTCAGCAGCGTGTGTATGGACTCAGCAGTCGGTATGTGTGTGTATGGACTCAGCAGTCTGTATATGTGTGTATGGACTCAGCAGTGTGTGTGTGTGTATGGACTCATCAGTCTGTATGTGTGTGTATGGACTCAGCAGTCTGTATGTGTGTATGGACTCAGCAGTGTGTGTGTATGGACTCAGCAGTGTGTATGTGTGTATGGACTCAGCAGTCTGTGTGTGGGTATGGACTCAGCAGTCTGTATGTGTGCATGGACTCAGCAGTGTGTATGAACTCAGCAGTGTGTGTGTATGGACTCAGCAATCTGTCTGTGTGTGTATGGACTCAGCAGTCTGTATGTGTGTATGGACTCAGCAGTCTGTGTGTGTGTATGGACTCAGCAGTCTGTATGTGTGGGTATGGACTCAGCAGTGTGTGTATGGACTCAGCAGTCTGTATGTGTGTGTATGGAGTCAGCAGTCTGTATGTGTGTATGGACTCAGCAGTGTGTGTGTGTGTATGGACTCAGCAGTCTGTATGTGTGTGTATGGACTCAGAAGTCTGTATGAACTCAGCAGTGTGTGTGTGTATTAGTGATGTACCGAACTGTTCGCTGGCGAATAGTTCCTGGCGAACATAGCGTGTTCGCGTTCGCCGCCGCGGGCGAACACATGGGCGGTTCGATCCGCCCCCTATTCGTCATCATTGAGCAAACTTTGACCCTGTGCCTCACGGTCAGCAGACACATTCCAGCAAATCAGCAGCAGACCCTCCCTTCCACACCCTCCCACCTCCCTCCCAGCATCCATTTTAGATTCATTCTGAAGCTGCATGCTTAGTGAGAGGAGGGAAAGTGTAGCTGCTGCTGATTAGATAGGGAAATTGATAGCTAGGCTAGGGTATTCAGTGTCCACTACAGTCCTGAAGGACTCATCTGATCTCTGCTGTAAGAACAGCACCCCAAAAAGCCCTTTTTAGGGCTAGAACATCAGTCTGCTTTTTTTTTTTTTTTTTTTCTGTGTAATGTAATTGCAGTTGCCTGCCTGCCAGCTTCTGTGTCAGGCTCTCCTTCCTAAAATTTTATATTTTCTTAGAGCCATCTCCCTTTCGATTCCCTCATTACTGGGTTTGACAGACTTTATTCAATATTATTATGCTACTTATGCAGCGATGGCGCTGAAATTTAACCAAGAACATGACAATCCTCTTTGGTCATGTCCAAAATTATCAAACAATATTCAAATTAATCTTCTCCACCACAGAATTTTCTGTTGATCTAATCCCTGGTTTGTGCTTACTTAAACATTTCCCAGATGACATAACAGCACACAAAAGGATAATGTTAGGCCATCTTCTTATCTCAGCTACAACAGTCATTCCAAGATATTGTAAATCTACTACCATTACCTCTGTCAAAGATGTTTTATTGTTATTTTTTGAGAACAAACATTGTAAACGCGCTTTCCGTATACCATCAATTACCAATGTACTCCTCAGTAATAATGTACCGAACTGTTCGCCAGCGAATAGTTCCCGGCGAACATAGCGTTTTCGCGTTCGCCACGGCGGGCGAACACATGCGCGGTTCGATCCGCCCCCTATTCGTCATCATTGAGTAAACTTTGACCCTGTGCCTCATGGTCAGCAGACACATTCCAGCAAATTAGCAGCAGACCCTCCCTTCCAGACCCTCCCACCTCCTGTACAGCATCCATTTTAGATTCATTCTGAAGCTGCATTCTTAGATAGAGGAGGGAAAGTGTAGCTGCTGCTCATTTGAAAGGGAAATTGATAGCTAGGCTAGGGTATTCAGTGTCCACTACAGTCCTGAAGCACTCATCTGATCTCTGCTGTAAGGACAGCACCCCAAAAAGCCCTTTTTAGGGCTAGTACATCTGCTTTTTTTGTGTGTGTAATGTAATTGCAGTTGCCTGCCTGCCAGCTTCTGTGTCAGGCTCACAGTGGATACTGTGCCCACTTGCCCAGTGCCACCACTCATATCTGGTGTCACAATAGCTTACATTAAAAAAAAATAAAAATAATGTTTTCACTGTTATAGATTGAATAGCAGTTAGTTGTCTGCAAGCGTCTGTGTGTCAGGCCAACAGCGTGTACTCTGCCAGTGCACAGTGCCACTCATATCTGGTGGCACAATAGCGTGCATTTAAAACCCACCAAAA
Source organism: Pelobates fuscus (assembly GCF_036172605.1). Classification (NCBI taxonomy): domain Eukaryota; kingdom Metazoa; phylum Chordata; class Amphibia; order Anura; family Pelobatidae; genus Pelobates; species Pelobates fuscus. Next base: position 246,917,134 of record NC_086320.1, read on the forward strand.
AATGTTTTCACTGTAATAGATTGAATAGCAGTTAGTTGTCTGCAAGCGTCTGTGTGTCAGGCTTACAGTGTATACTGTGCTCACTTGCCCAGTGCCACCACTCAGATCTGGTGTCACAATAACTTGCATTTAAAAACAAAAAAATTTTTCACTGTAATAGATTAATTAGCAGTTAGTTGTCTGCAAGCGTCTGTGTGTCAGGCTCACAGTGGATACTGTGCCCACTTGCCCAGTGCCACCACTCATATCTGGTGTCACAATAGCTTAAGCTTGCATTTAAAAACAAAAAAAATGTTTTCACTGTAATAGATTGAATAGCAGTTGCCTGCCTGCCAGCTTCTGTGTCAGGCTCACAGTGGATACTGTGCCCACTTGCCCAGTGCCACCACTCATATCTGGTGTCACAATAGCTTAAGCTTGCATTTAACCCCTTCAGGACGGAGTCAATAGTGCACGTTCTGATCAAAACAAAACGTAAACAAAAACTGGAATTTGCGCTATATGTTTGTTCACCCGTAGTTCCCTTCTTTCATATTATATGCACCCACACTTATTATATATCATTTTGTTCAGGGGAAACAAGGCTTTAATTTATCATTAACTATTCATATATGGAACATAATTTGTTATGAATCAAATTTAAAAGAAATGTGAGAAAATAGGATTTTTTTTTTAAATTTGTATTTCCGTCTGACATTTTAGCTGTGAATGTCATAATACTGTTAGGTTTTATTGCACAAAAATGCACATATTTGTAATCAGTGATGTCTCACGAGTACAACAGTACCCCCCATTAACAGGTTTTATGGTGTTTTGGTAAGTTACAGGGTCAAAGATAGAACGTTCCATTTTCAAATAGAAATTTGCCAGATTGGTAATGTTACCTTTGAGACGGTATGGTAGCCCAGGAATGAGAATTACCCCCACAATGGCATACCATTTGAAAAAGTAGACAACCAAAGGTATTGAAAGTGGGGTATGTTTAGTCTTTTTTAGTAGCCACTTAGTCACAAACACTGGCCAAAGTTAGCGTTCATATTTGTTTTTGTGTTAAAAAAGCAAAAAACTAATATTTGGCCAGTGTTTGTGACTAAGTGGCTACTAAGAAAGACTAGACATACCCCACTTGCAATACCTTGGGTTGTCTACTTTTGCAAATGCTATGCCATCATGGGGGTAATTCTCATTCCTGGGCTACCATACGCTCTCAAAGGCAACATAACCAATCTGGCAAATTTCAATGTCAAAAGAATGAAATGCAAGCCTTATATGTGACTCTCTAACTTTCCAAAACACCATGAAACCTGTACATGGGGGGGTACTGTTATTCTCGGGAGACTTCACTAAACACAAATATTAGTGTTTTAAAACAGTAAAACATATTACAACAATAATAAAGTCCATAAAAGTTAGTAAAAAATGCAAAAAACGTCACTTTTACTTAAAATATCATCGTTGTAATACAATTTACCAGTTTTAAACACTAATATTTGAGTTCTGCGAAGTCTCCTGAGTAAAACAGTACCCCCCATGTACAAGTTTTATGGTGTCTTGGAGAGTTACAGGGTCAAATATAGTGCTTGCAAATTAAATTCTCTGCACTTCCTCTCTGTGTTGTCAGGTATGTCAATCAAATGTTAATTAATCAAATCACCTAATTATGTTAAAAGATTACTTAAATATACACGTAGAATTTTAATATATATGCATTTATAGGTATTTAAATTCTACGTGTATACTAATGTAATCTTTTATGTAATTATATGTATTTATCTATATATATTTATTTGCGGTTATTTGCATTTTATATATAGATAGATATATATAGAATGTCATTCTAAGTGTATTTTGTTACCAATATATATATATTAATAACAAAATACAGTTAGAATGAAATTACATATGTATATATAATTTATATTAAATTTTGTTTCAATATTTTATTTATTAATTTTATTATTTTATTTATATGTAGATCTATTATATATATAATATATATACATATTATATATATGTAACGTCATTCTAAGTGTATTTTAATACTAATATATATACTTATATTAGTATTAAAATACACTATGTATGACGTTAAATATATATAATATGTATATATATAATATATATAATATATATACATATATTATATATATATATATATATATATATATATATATATATATATATATATATATATATATAATATATATATTTATTTATTTTATTTTATAACCTGTCTAATAATTTTTTTTTTACACTACCTACCAGCAGGGGGACTGTCTAATATTTTAGACAGTCCCCCTGCTGATAGATCCATAGCCAGCTATAGGGGGCCATGTGATCGCTCTTTGAGAGCGATCACATGGCCCCCGGGGGCCTCATTTGCCGTGGGAGGGCTGCCTGGGCTGTCAGGCAGCCCCCCAGAAGAGGATCGCGGCGGAGGTGAGTACCGCCGGACCTCCAGGGCCAGTGGTGTATCTTCAGCGAGGCAAACAAGGCACTCGTCTTGGGCGGCACATTCCAAGGGGGCGGCAAAAAACGGGGGTGACAAGCGGCCATCCTCACTATTGTAATCTTTATTTTTGTTCCCAACCAAATTTTGAAAAGGGAAAGGGAGTGAGACTGGGAGAAATTGCAGCAGGATAAGCTGTCTCTCTCCTAGAAGGCAGAAGTCAGTCAGCATTATAAGCACTCCAGTAACTGCTGCACACCCCTCCAGATTATCAGCTAGTGGAGCCTTCCAGCCCCTCTTCCGACATCAACTTGACAGCTGACACGCCCCCTGACAGACCATGCAGTAGCTCTCCATTGCAGCCTATGCTCCTCCTCCTCTTGCTTCCTATGTAATGTGTTGGAAGGAGTCTGGGAAGGCAGGATCATCCCTCTATCTTCAGGTCTTCAGTTTCATCTGACACACCTTTCATTAAAGGGGCTCTATAGTCACCATATAAAAGCAAGAAAGACAGGTCCCCCAGCCTTCCTTCTTGCTTTTATATGAACTTTCATTTATTAAAAATTATTTTCGAGGTGTTTTTATATTAAAAACTTAGCTCCGTTCCAACGCCGAGCTCCCAGCCATGCCGCGCCCCCTTTTTCGTCAAAATGACGAAATCGCGGGGCCCAATAGGATGTTTCTCATGGAGAAGCATCATCGCGATGTGGTGCGCATGCGCGGCTTCGCGCTGCACCAATCGCGTTCTTCATAGAGCGGCATTGAATGCCGCTCTATGAAGATAGTCAGCGCTATACCGCGCATGTGCGCGGAATGCGCGTTCGCGAGCTGAGCTGTCTGACTGACAGCTCAGCTCGCTTTCTAAAATTATCAATAAGGGGGGGTCCTACTGTCCCCCCCGGCCCCCACGCCTGTGCGGCGGGTGGGGGCCCTAAAATTATCAAGGGGGGGACCTACTGTCCCCCCCACGGCCCCCACCCCTGTGCGGCGGGTGGGGGCCCTAAAATTAACAAGGGGGGGACCTACTGTCCCCCCCGGCCCCCACCCCTGAGCGGCGGGTGGGGGCCCTAAAATTATCGATAAGGGGGGGACCTACTGTCCCCCCCGGCCCCCACCCCTGTGCGGCGGGTGGGGGCCCTAAAATTATCAATAAGGGGGGGACCTACTGTCCCCCCCCGGCCCCCACCCCTGAGCGGCGGGTGGGGTCCCTAAAATTATCAAGGGGGGGGACCTACTGTCCCCCCCCGGCCCCCACCCCTGTGCGGCGGGTGGGGGCCCTAAAATTATCAATAAGGGGGGGACCTATTGTCCCCCCCGGCCCCCACCCCTGAGCGGTGGGTGGGGGCCCTAAAATTATCAATAAGGGGGGGGGACCTACTGCCCCCCCCCCGGCCCCCACCCCTGTGCGGTGGGTGGGGGCCCTAAAATTATCAATAAGGGGGGGACCTATTGTCCCCCCGGCCCCCACCCTTGAGCGGTGGGTGGGGGCCCTAAATACAAAGGGGGGGGGACCCTAGTTAACCCTTCCCCCCCAAAAAAAAAAAATATCTCCCTAGCTACCCCCCTCACCCTAAAAATAATGAGGGGGGGAACAATAACTAAAAACCTGTAAAAAAAAAAAAAAAATGAGATAAAAACAACTTACCATTCGATGTTTTCTTTCTTCTAAAATCTTCTTTCTTCAGCCCCAAAAAAGGCCAAATAAAAATCCATAATAACCGACGCAATAAAAAAAAAAAAAAAAACGAGCGCAAAAAAAACCAATCCATGTTCACCCATGGAGGACTCCGCGCAGACTGAGCTCCGCAGGGCGGGGGAAGGCTTATAAAGCCTTGCCCCTCCCTGTAATTAGACTAAGAACACTCTGATTGGTGGGTTTAAGCCAATCAGAATGCTCTTTGTCATTTTACAAGCGTGGGAAAGTTCTTTAGAATTTTCCCACGCTTGTAAAATGACACAGAGCACTGTGATTGGATGGCTTGAAATCCATCCAATCACAGTGCTCTGTGTCATTTTACAAGCGTGGGAAAATTCCAAAGAACTTTCCCACGCTTGTAAAATGACACAGAGCACTGTGATTGGATGGATTTCAAGCCATCCATTCACAGTGCTCTGTGTCATTTTTACAAGCGTGGGAAAGTTCTTTGGAATTTTCCCACGCTTAAAAAATGACACAGAGCACTGTGATTTAAATCCATCCAATCACAGTGCTCTGTGTCATTTTACAAGCGTGGGAAAGTTCTTTGACATTTTCCCACGCTTGTAAAATGACACAGAGCACTGTGATTGGATGGGTTTCAAGCCATCCAATCACAGTGCTCTGTGTCATTTTACAAGCGAGGGAAAATTCCAAAGAACTTTCCCACGCTTGTAAAATGACAAAGAGCACTCTGATTGGCTTAAACCCACCAATCAGAGTGCTCTTAGTCTAATTACAGGGCGGGGCAAGGCTTTATAAGCCTTCCCCCGCCCTGCGGAGCTCAGTCTGCGCGAAGCCCTCCATGGGTGAACATGGATTGTTTTTTTTGCGCTTGTTTTTTTTTTATTTTATTTTTTTAATTGCGTCGGTTATTATGGATTTTTATTTAGCCTTTTTTGGGGCTGAAGAAAGAAGATTTTAGAAGAAAGAAAACATCGAATGGTAAGTTGATTTTATCTCATTTTTTTTTTACAGGTTTTTAGTTATTGTTCCCCCCCTCATTATTTTTAGGGTGAGGGGGGTAGGTAGGGAGATAATTTTTTTTTTTTGGGGGGGGGGGTTAACTAGGGCCCCCCCCTTTGTATTTAGGGCCCCCACCCACCGTTCAGGGGTGGGGGCCGGGGGGGACAATAGGTCCCCCCCTTATTGATAATTTTAGGGCCCCCACCCACCGCTCAGGGGTGGGGGCCGGGGGGGACAATAGGTCCCCCCCTTATTGATAATTTTAGGGCCCCCACCCGCCGCACAGGGGTGGGGGCCGGGGGGGGGGCAGTAGGTCCCCCCCCTTATTGATAATTTTAGGGCCCCCACCCACCGCTCAGGGGTGGGGGCCGGGGGGGACAATAGGTCCCCCTTATTGATAATTTTAGGGCCCCCACCCGCCGCACAGGGGTGAGGGCCGGGGGGGGACAGTAGGTCCCCCCCTTGATAATTTTAGGGGTCCCCCCCTTAAACCACTATTGTGGACAGAAAGCGCCCCTGTGGGTTCGGGCTTCAGCTGTCAGCTGAAGCCACGCCCACAGCAGTGCTGACAGGCTATCAGCACACAAAGCGCGTTCACAGTGCTTTGTGTGCCGATAGCACGTCTGATGTATTCACCCAGAATGCATCGGACGAGAGGACTTTTTAGGGCCTCTGAACTCGGAAGTCCCTCTGGTGGCCGTCTGATTGACTGCAACAAGAGGTGTTCCAAGCTTCCAATGTAAACACTGCATTTTCTCAGAAAATACAGTGCTTACAAGAAAAAGGCTCCGGGTAGCTGTAGCACTCACCTGAACAACCTCATTAAGCTGAAGTTGTTCAGGTGACTATAGTGTCCCTTTAATAGGTGAGCAGAATTAAAATGGCTGGTGCTGCATGTTGCATATTGTCCCAGTGCTGCCCTGACTGTAGGGAGCCTTAAACTTTTAATATATATATATATTTGTTAGTTCTCCCTCCTCTTCCATTCTATTATTCTGTTTATTTGCTCTTTTTAAATGAAATTGATTTCTCAATTTTTTTATTTAAGTGGTTTGATTTGTGTTTCACTGCATGTTTCTAGGTTGTTGAATTTTTTTGTTCCAATTCTTTAATTTGTTTAATTACAAGGGAGTTTTTTTTTAAAATGAGAAGTATGGAGTAAAAGACTCACAGTTTATACTGTAATAGGGAAGCCAGGTCCAACAAAAAGTTGGGAGACTTTTTTATTTATAGAAAAGGCTCATATTTATATACACAAAGACTATGTGGCCGCTTTCTATAAATAAAATGCTCCCATCTATATATATATATATATATACATAGACTATACATCATGAATAATGTCACACACCTACCTATATACACACACACACAATATATGGCTCCCTCAATAAGTAAAATGCCCCTATTTATATACATGCAGTCTATATGGCTGTGTATAATGTCACACTCCCATCTATATACTCACAGACTAAATATGGCTGTTCTCTATACAATATGGCTTTTGTTGTCTATGACTGAATTATGTAATTCAGTCAGGTAATAAGCTTGTGTGTGTCACTTTAATGTATTTCAGTTATAGTGCAATCTTTATTATCTTACTTACATTAGAGTGCAAGCTTTATTAGCTATCTGAATTACATAAGAATGTGAGTTTTATTGTCCAAAATAGGTGCTGCCTCTCCTAAAGAGGGATACTTAAAGGACCACTATGGGCATCCAGACCACTTCAGCTCAATGGTTCTAGTTCTAGTTTTAACTCTGCAGCTGAAAACATAGCAGTTTCAGAGAAACTGCTATGTTTCACTGAGGGTTAATCCAGCCTCTAGTGGCTGTCTCACTGACAGCCGCTAGAGGCTCTTCCAAGATTCTCACTGTGAAAATCACAGTGAGAAGACGCTGGACGTCCATAGGAAAGCATTGTGTAATGCTTTCCTATGGGCGGTTTGAATGCGCGTGCTGCTCTTGCTGCGCATGCGCATTCGGAGCTGACGTCGGCAGGAGGAGGAAAGGTCACCAGCGATGGAAAGGTAAGTGGCTGAAGGGGTTTTAAACCCTTCAGCCCGGCGGGAGGGGGGCCCTGAGGGTGGGGGGGACCTAATGACCCTATAGTGGAAAACGAGTTTGTTTTCCTGGCACTATAGTGGTCCTTTAAGAGTTCTGTCATTTTGTGTCGGTAACATTGCTCCTGGAAATTGATGTGTTCTGAGAGCTAGACCTAACACTTCTACTTTTCCATGTCCAGCCTGAATAACTTGAGTAAGTTGCTTAATACACCTTTGTTTGTAAAATCATTGAAATGTGTAGGAGTCAAGTGTTTTCTGTTTTAATTTCTTCTAAATGTTGGTCTGTGATAACCGTATCCTATACTAGTATTGTAAAGAAACTGAATAATTGCATTATTGCACTAAGGATTCTGAATGGTCTGATACTGGAGGATATCCAGTAGGGTGACACCATGAGTTACTGAATAGAGTGACCCCCACCTGCCTCCACAACTTCAACTTAGTACTGAGCTGTCTGCCGCCCTCCCCTCGGACCTGAGCGCCGGGTGTAACAAAACATCCTAGTGCTCGCTCAGAGGCAGCGGCTTCAGAGTGAGGCACTCTCCAAGTTTATGCATTTGCAGCTGATTGCCACGATATACCTAGTTTATGCATTTATAACCGATTACTATGATATACCAAGTTTATTATTTATAAATGATTTCTATGATCTACCAAGTTTATGTATTTATAGCTGATTGCTGTGATATACCAAGTTTATGCATTTAAAGCGTAGAGGTCTGATATACCAGATGGCACTGGCAAACTGTTTGTGGACAAAGATAGCCCTGGCATGTTGTTTAGGTGTAAATATGGCACTAATAAGCTGGTTGGGGGCAAAGCTGGCACTGTAAGGTTGTTTTTGGACAAAGATGGTATTGGCAAAGTTTGCTTCGTAAACTGTTTTGAGGACAGAGATGAAGAAGTGGAGCTTAAAGAGAAAGAGGTGGGGTTTACAGAATGGTTGGGTCTTAAAAGGAAGAGTTGTGGCCTTGACCAGAAGCGTTGGGGCACATTAAGATTGAGGGGGGTGCATAAGTTTAGTCATGCCTAGGGCAGCACAAAACCAAAATACACCACTGTCCAGGGCTCAAAGCTGTTACGGCGTTCCATGCCGCCGCAACGGCTTTAAAGCCCACTAAATGCGGGACGGCATGGAACGCCGTAACGGCGTTAACGGGTTAAAAACATTTTTTTTTCACTGTAATAGATTGAATAGCAGTTGCCTGCCTGTCAGCTTCTGTGTCAGGCTCACAGTGGATACTGTGCCCACTTGCCCAGTGCCACCACTCATATCTGGTGTCACAATAGCTTAAGCTTGCATTTAAAAACCAAAAAAAATTTTTCATTGTAATAGATTAATTAGCAGTTAGTTGTCTGCAAGCGTCTGTGTGTCAGGACAACAGCGTGTACTCTGCCAGTGTGCACAGTGCCACTCATATCTGGTGGCACAATAGCGTGCATTTAAAAACCCACAAACTTTTTTTTCACTGTAATAGATTGAATAGCAGTTGTCTGCAAGCGTCTGTGTGTCAGGGCAACAGCGTGTACTCTGCCAATCTCTGCCAGTGCACATTGCCACTCATATCTGGTGTCACAATAGCGTGCATTTAAAAACAAAATCTTTTTTCACTGTTATAGATTGAATAGCAGTTACTTGTCTTCAAGCGGGTGTGTCAGGCCAACAGCGTGTACTCTGCCAACCTCTGCCAGTGCACATTGCCACTCATATCTGGTGTCACAATAGCGTGCATTTAAAAACAAAAAACTTTTTTCACTGTTGTAGATTGAATAGCAGTTACTTGTCTGCAAGCGTCTGTCTGTCAGGCCAACAGTGTGTACTCTGCCAACCTCTGCCAGTACACATTGCCACTCATATCTGGTGTCACAATAGAGTGCATTTAAAAATAAAAAACTTTTTTCACTGTTATAGATTGAATAGCAATTACTTGTCTTCAAGCGGGTGTGTCAGGCCTACAGCGTGTACTCTGCCAACCTCTGCCAGTGCACATTGCCACTAATATCTGATGTCACAATAGCGTGCATTTAAAACCAAAAAACTTTTTTCACTGTTATAGATTGAATAGCAGTTAGTTGTCTTCAAGCGGGTGTGTCAGGCCTACAGCGTGTACTCTGCCAACCTCTGCCACTGCACAGTGCCACTCATATCTGGTCTCACAGTAGCTTGCACGCATGACAGGCAGAGGCAAGCCAACCCGCAGGGGCCATCGTGGTCGTGGTGCTGTGATTCCCTTTTGCCCTAGAATAATGCCCAATTTCAGAGGCCACGTACCCTGAACTTGAAAAGTTCTGAGGACATAGTTGACTGGCTAACACAGGACACCCAATCTTCTACAGCTTCCGAACGGAACCTTGACGCACCATCCTCCTCCAGCTAAGCTTCGGGCACCTCTCAAGATACCACTCACCCGCCTGCCGCCACCACCAACACTAGCACCACAGCCGCTTCACTTGGTATGTCAGAGGAGTTATTTACACATCCGTTTGAAGAAATGAGTGATACAACCATTATTGCCAGAGGATGTAGATAACAGGGATATGTCTCAGGCAGGCAGCATTACACACATGGACGTGTGATGATGATGATGTTGTACCCGCTGCTGCTTCCTTTGCTGAGTTGTCAGATACAAGTGAAGCGGTTGATGATGACGATGCGTCCATGGATGTCACGTGGGTGCCCGCTCGGCAAGAAGAAGAACAGGGGGAAAGTTCAGATGGGGAGACAGAGAGGAGGAGACGAGTTGGAAGCAGGGGGAGGTCGTCACAAGGAGCTAGTGGCACAGTCAGACAGCATGCATCGGCACCCGGGGTCAGCCCGACAGCACGCCAATCAACGCATGCTGTGTCCACCACCAGAATGCCACCATTGCAGAGCTCAGCAGCGTTGCATTTTTTTTGTGTAACACAGCGATGCCATTTGCAACCTGTGCCAAAAGAAAGAGTCATGGGAAGTCCAACACCCACCTAGGTACGACTGCTTTGCATAGGCACATGATCGCACATCACAAACGCCTATGGGATCAACACATGAGTACAAGCAGCACACAAACTCAAAGCCGCCATCCTCCTCCTGGTCCAGCATCTTCAGCCACGTCAACCACTGCTGTCCTCCTTGCCCCCTCTCAACCATCCGCCACTCCATCTCTCGCCTTGAGCAGTTCCCGCTCATCTGCCCACAGTCAGGTGTCTGTCAAGGACATGTTTGAGCGTAAGAAGCCAATGTCAGCCAACCCCCTTGCCCAGCGTCTGACAGCTGGCTTGTCTGAACTATTAGCCCGCCAGCTTTTACCATACAAGCTGGTAGAGTCTGAGGCATTCAAAACATTTGTGGCTATTGGGATACCGCAGTGGAAGGTACCTGGACGAAATGTATTTTCACAAAAGGCAATCCCCAACCTGTACTCGATTGTGCAAAAGGAAGTAATGGCATGTCTGGCACACAGTGTTGGGGCTAGGGTCCATCTGACCACTGATACCTGGTCTGAAAAGCATGGTCAGGGCAGGTATATCACCTACACTGTGCATTGGGTAAACCTGCTGACGGCTGCTAAGCATGGAATGCGTGGCTCTGCAGAGGAGTTGGTGACACCGCCACGACTTGCAGGCAGGCCTGCTGCCACCTCCTCTACTCCTCCTACGCCATCCTCTTCCATAACCTCCTCTGCTGAGTCCTCTTCTGCTGCTGCCTCTTGCTCCACATCAACGGCACCCCCCCAGCTCCCCAGGTACTATTCCACATCCCGGATACGGCAGTGTCACGCAGTCTTGTGTTTGACTTGCTTGAAAGCAGAGAGTCTCACCGGACAAGCCCTCTTGTCCGCCCTGAACGCACAGGTGGAAAAGTCGCTGACTCTGCAGCAACTGGATATCGGCAAAGTGGTTTGTGACAATGGAACACATTTGTTGGCGGCATTGAAGTTGGGCAGGTTGACACATGTGCCGTGCATGGCACATGTGTGTAATCTGATCGTACAATGCTTTGTGCATAAGTACACAGGCTTACAGGACGTCCTGAAGCAGGCCAGGAAGGTGTGTGGCCATTTTTGGCATTCCTACACGGCCCTGGCGCACTTTGCAGATATCCAGCGGCGAAACAACATGCCAGTGAGGCGCTTGATTTGCGACAGGCCGACACGTTGTAATTCAGCACTCCTAATGTTCGACCGCCTGCTCCAACAAGAAAAAGCCGTTAATGAATATTTGTATGACTAGGACAGCCTCTGGGGAGCTTGGAATTTTTTTGCCACGTTACTGGACGCTCATGCGCAATGCCTGTAGGCTCATGCGTCCTTTTGAGGAGGTGACAAACCTAGTCAGTCGCACCGAAGGAACCATCAGCGACATCATACCATTTGTTTTCTTCCTGGAGCGTGCCCTGCGAAGAGTGCTGGATCAGGCCGTAGATGAGCGTGAAGCAGCCTTATCAGCATCGCTTGCTGGACCTGCGGCGACGCTGGAAGAGGATTATGAGGAAGAGGAGTCAGAGGAGGAATGTGGCTTTGAGGAGGAGGAGAAAGATCAACCACAACAGGCATCCCAGGGTGCTCGTTGTCACCTATCTGGTACCCGTGGTGTTGTACGTGGCTGGGGGGAAGAACATCACTGAGGAGGAGGAACGGGAAATGAGTAGCTCGGCATCCAACCTTGTGCAAATGGGGTCTTTCATGCTGTTGTGCGTGTTGAGGGACCCTCGTATAAAAAGGCTGAAGGAGAACGACCTGTACTGGGTGTCCACGCTACTAGACCCCCGGTATAAGCAGAAAGTGGCGGAAATATTACCGAATAACAACAAGTCGGAAAGGATGCAGCATTTGCAAAATAAATTAAAAAGTATTCTTTACACAGCGTATAAGGGTGATGTCACAGCACAACAGGAATCTAACAGGGGAAGAAGTGGAAGTCATCCTCCTCCTCCCACGACCACGCCGGCAAGGACAGGACGCATTAAAGATGTGTTGTTGATGGAGGACATGCGGAGCTTTTTAAGTCCTACGCATCGCCACAGCCCTTCGGGATCCACCCTCAGAGAACGACAGGTAGCAGACTACCTCGCCTTAACTGCAGATATCGACACTCTGAGGAGCGATGAACCCCTTTACTACTGGGTGTGCAGGCTTGACCTGTGGACTGAGCTATCCCAATTTGCGATAGAACTTCTGGCCTGCCCCGCTTCAAGTGTCCTGTCAGAAAGGACCTTCAGTGCAGCAGGAAGTATTGTCACTGAGAAGATAAGTCGCCTAGGTCAAAAAAGTCTAGATTACCTCACCTTTATTAAGATGAATGAGGGATGGATCCCGAAGGGACTGACACTGGGCGATACATTCAACTAAAAAAGGCCTGATGAGATGAGCTGCCTTGGGCTAAAAATGGTCCACACGCTGCTGTATTTTAGCTATGAATGCCGGTTGACTTGCGTGACTTTTCCGCCACCAACTAGGGTTCAAGCCGCAATGTTTTTGGGCACTTTCTGCCTGGGAAACAAACATCAATTTTTATGGCCCCTGCTACAGCAGCGGCTGCAACAATACCTAATTTTTCAGGCATGTGTACATGCCTAATTTTTCGGCCCTCTGGTGCTCCACTGTGGCTTCAAAAACCAAACCAAAAAAAAGGCACATAGTGACCCTATGTAGGGGGAACAGTCCATATTCTGCTCTGAGTCAGTGTGTATCAGGGATCCTGCTCTGTGTCAGTGTGTATCAGGGGCTTTGAGGACAGGTGTCAATCCATATCTGCCAAGTGACCCTATGTAGGGGGAACAGTCTCTATTCTGCTCTGTGTCAGTGTGTATCAGGGTGCCTGAGGACAGGTGTCAATCCATACCTGCCAAGTGATCCTATGTAGGGGGGACAGTCCATATTCTGCTCTGTGTCAGTGTGTATCAGGGGCTTTGAGGACAGGTGTCAATCCATATCTGCCAAGTGACCCTATGTAGGGGGAACAGTCTCTATTCTGCTCTGTGTCAGTGTGTATCAGGGGCTTTGAGGACAGGTGTCAATCCATATCTGCCAAGTGACCCTATGTAGGGGGAACAGTCTCTATTCTGCTCTGTGTCAGTGTGTATCAGGGGCTTTGAGGACAGGTGTCAATCCATATCTGCCAAGTGTCCCTATGTAGGGGGAATAGTCCTTATTCTGCTCTGTGTCAGTGTGTATCAGGGGCTTTGTGGACAAGTGTCAATCCATATCTGCCAAGAGACCCTATGTAGGGGTTACAGTCTCTATTCTGCTCTGTGTCCGTGTGTATTATGGTCCCTGAGGACATGTGTCAATCCATACCTGCCAAGTGACCCTATGTAGGGGTAACAGTCTCTATTCTGCTCTGTGTCAGTGTGTATCATGGTCTCTGAGGACAGGTGTCAATCCAAATTTGCCAAGTGACCCTCTGTAGGGGGAACAGTCTCTATTCTGCTCTGTGTCAGTGTGTATCATGGTCTCTGAGGACAGGTGTCAATCCATATCTGCCAAGTGTCCCTATGTAGGGGGAACAGTCCCGATTCTGCTCTGTGTCAGTGTATATCAGGGGCTTTGAGGACAGGTGTCAATCCATATCTGCCAAGTGACCCTAAGTAGGGGGAACAGTCTCTATTCTGCTCTGTGTCAGTGTGTATTAGGTGCTTTGAGGACAGGTGTCAATCCATATCTGCCAAGTGACCCTATGTAGGGGTAACAGTCTCTATTCTGTTCTGTGTCAGTGTGTATCTGGGGCTTTGAGGACAGGTGTCAATCCATATCTGCCAAGTGACCCTATGTAGGGGGAACAGTATCTATTCTGCTCTGTGTCAGTGTGTATCAGGGGCTTTGAGGACAGGTGTCAATCCATATCTGCCAAGTGACCATATGTAGGGGGAACAGTCTCTATTCTGCTCTGTGTCATTGTGTATAAGGGGCTTTGAGGACAGGTGCCAATCCATATCTGCCAAGTGACCCTATGCAGGAGGAACAGTCTCTATTATGCTCTGTGTCAGTGTGTATCAGGGGCTTTGAGGACAGGTGTCAATCCATATCTTCCAAGTGACCCTATGTAGGGGGAACAGTCTCTATTCTGCTCTGTGTCAGTGTGTATCAGGGGCTTTGAGGACAGGTGTCAATCCATATCTGCCAAGTGACCCTATGTAGGGGGAACAGTATCTATTCTGCTCTTTGTCAGTGTGTATCAGGGGCTTTGAGGACAGGTGTCAATCCATATCTGCCAAGTGACCCTATGTAGGGGGAACAGTCTCTATTCTGCTCTGTGTCAGTGTGTATCAGGGGCTTTGAGGACAGGTGTCAATCCATATCTGCCAAGTGACCCTATGTAGGGGTAACAGTCTCTATTTTGCTCTGTGTCAGTGTGTATCATGGTCTCTGAGGACAGGTGTCAATCCATATCAGCAAAGTGACCCTATGTAGCTGGAACAGTCTCTATTCTGCTCTGTGTCAGTGTGTATCAGGGTCCCTGGGACAGGTGTCAATCCATACCTGCCAAGTGACCCTATGTAGGGTGAACAGTCTCTACTCTGCTCTGTGTCAGTGTGTATCAGGGGCTTTGAGGACAGGTGTCAATCCATATCTGCCAAGTGACCCTATGTAGGGGGAACAGTCTATATTCTGCTCTGTGTCAGTGTGTATCAGGGTCTCTGAGGACAGGTGTCAATCCATATGTCAAGGCGTCAATATGTCATATGTCAGGTGTCAATCCATATCCATTGTGATTTAGGAATGTTAGTTGATTTCTGCCCTTTATGGATTAAAACCAGACTCTGCATCAACTGTGTAATTTTCCATGGGAGTTTTGCCATGGATCCCCCTCCGGCATGCCACAGTCCAGGTGTTAGTCCCCTTGAAACAACTTTTTCATCACTTTTGTTGCCACAAAGAGTCCCTGTGGGTTTTAAAATTCTTCTGCCCATTGAAGTCAATAGCGGTTTGCCCGGTTCGCCCGGTTCGCCGGTTCGCGAACGTTCGCGGAAGTTCCCTTTCGCCGTTCGCGAACCGAAAATTTTGTGTTCGCGACATCACTAGTAATGAATGACTGTGGTAACAGATGCTGGTTAATAAAGTGGCAAATGCAGATGTCAGTTTGCCCAGGTCATTTCCCAATATCACCTCAGCAGGCAATTGCGGCATCAGCCCCACTTCCACATTTCCTGACCCCGCACCCCAATGCAAATGTACCCTGGCTGTATTTAGCCGATACACGGCTCCCCCTGCAACCCTGACAGCCACAGTCTTATTGGTTTTGGCCCTGTCAGAAACCAAGTGACTCTGGACCTGCAGTGGGTTGGCTTCATGCAACACTTCCCACTGTTCTACGGATGTGACTGGAACTGCAGAGCCATACGGGATTGGTGTCTCGTCCTGGTAATGATGCGCTGCGGCTCTCGGTGGTGGTGGTGGTGTCCCTGGTCGGATCCAGGTGGTGCGGTCTCTAGACTGCGGGCAATCTCGCTGGTAGTGTCCCCACTTGTGGCACCGGTGGCATTGCACAGAAGCAGGTGGGCGATATCTCGGTTGAGCTGCTGCAGGTGCTGGTGGAGGGAGTTGTCTCGGTGGGGGGTGAGTGTTAGTGGAGAAAGAGTTTCCTCCCAGCAGTCACATAGCAGGTTTAACACTCACTGTCTTGTGTTGTCTGCGGGCATCCATAAAATCATCTGCCTTTTTAGCGGCTTCTGTGAGGGACGTGGGGTTACGGTCTCTCACCCATTCCTGCAGCTCTGCGGTTATCCCCTCATAAAATTGTTCCGATAACAGCATTTGTAATAAGTCCTCCATGGACCGTGCCTGGTCCTTTTCCGCTTTTTTCAGCTCCCTGAAGCGCCTCCGGTATGCCTCTGGTGTCATAGCATACCGGGCCAGGATAACTTCTTTCACACGGCTATAATCTCTAATTTCTATGTCTGGTATGGTACGGTAGGCTTCAGCTGCCCTCCCTGATAGCCGGCCTGCTAATATGGGTACCCAATCTTCCCTATGGATGTTATGCAGCGTACACAGTCTTTCAAAGTCTTGGATGAAGGCATCTATTTCCTCCTCCGCTTCTACATACATCTAAAACGCCTGGTATGGGATTTTAGGCTTACCCTCTTGCACCATAGCTACTGCTGGACTTCTTTCTGGCGTCTGCGGTCTCCTTTGTCGCATTACAAACTCTTGCACCTTCGTCATGGTTTTGGAGATGATTTCCGCTGATGGGTTTCCCCGTAAAATGCCAGTCTGAATTGGACTTGCCTTTGGAACTCCTCTTGCTCTGTTCTGTCGGTTCCATTCCTTTGTTCAGTGACCAAACCCTCCTCTGTTCGGTATTTCTGCCATCACTTCAGCGATAAGTGTTGCTTTTGTTTTCCTGCTGGCTGGAATACCTTTCGCTTCCAGAAGGTTTTTCAATGTGGATCGCTTTAGTGTAGAAAAGTCAATCTCCATTAATCCTTGTTCCTCTGTGAGTCTGGATCCCAGCGCTGCCAACCAATGTAGCGGAGAGCTGATATCCCACAGCTATTCTCCACTTACGATCCCAGTGAGGCTCAGGAACAAGGCAATTATAAATCCACAGGCAGAGTTTCAACAGGCAAAATAACACTGTAGCGGAGAGCTGATTTCCCACAGCTGAACTCCACCAATATATCCAGAGGATATATCCATGACCCGCCCCCCAATTCAAATGCACTCGGGCGGTGCGTAGTCGGTATACTGCTCCCCCGGCTACCCTTACGGCTACAGTACTGCTGGTTCTTGCTTCGGTGGGAATTAGGTGGCTCTTTACCAAGGTGATAGTGGCTCCAGAATCTCGAAGCCCTTGCACTGCCTTTCCCTCTAGGTAAACGGTCTGACGATGGTGTTGGCAGTTGTCTGCGTGTGCCTGTAGGGGTCTGCCTCATGGAGCACTTCCCACTGTTCCACTGTGGTTGCGGGTACTCCGGCGTCGTATGGCATTGCAGCCACTGCCTGGTAACAATGTGCTGCTGCCCTGGGTGTTGGTGGTTGTGGATCGGGACGGATCCATGTGGAGTGATCTCGCAGTTGTGGGCATTCTCTTTTATAGTGTCCCCAGCGCTGGCATTGATGGCACTTAATTTTGTTAGGCTGTCTAAACTGGGGTTGAGTGACTGTGGGTGGTTGAAGCTGGCGTGGTGTAGTTGTTGTACTGGACGGATAGGAGGGTGTTATATTTGGGCGTGTTATGACTTTACCCAGGGCCGGTTTCTGTTGTCTCTGAGCATCTAGGTAGTCATCTGCCCTTCGCGCTGCTTCAGTGAGGTTGGTAGGATTGCGATCCCTCACCCACTCTTGTATCTCTGGCGCCAGTCCGTCAAAAAATTGCTCCAACAACACCATTTGTGATAAATCCTCCATGGATTGTGCTTTGTTCGCCTGTATACAACCCAGTGCCGCTCTCTGTAATCAACAAGCCCACTCTGTGTGTGAATCTTTGCCAGTCTTTTTAAGGTCCCTGAACCGCCTTCGGTACGCTTCTGGTGTCATGGCGTATCGGGCCAGTATGACTTCTTTCACCCGGTGATAGTCTCTTAGTTCCTCATCTGGTACCGTGCGGTACGCTTCTGCTGCCCTTCCTGTTACCCGCCCTGTTAAAATAGGAACCCAATCCTTGACATTTTTCCTATGCAGGTGGCACAGCCTTTCAAAATCTTCTTAAAAAGCATCAATTTCGTCTTCTGCTTCTACATAAGTCTTAAACGCTTGGTACGGTACCTTTGGTTTACTCTCCTGTACCATGGTTATGGTCTGGTTCCTCTCTGGAGCTTGTTGGCATCTTTGTCGCATTACAAACTCCTCTACCTCTGTCATGGTTCTTGAGATAATCTCCATTGGTGGGTTTTCCCCATAAAATGACAGCCGGAATTGTAATTCTCTTTGAAATTCCAACCACCTCTGTTCCTCTGCTGGGTTGTTCTGTACCAAAGCTGGACCCTCTTCTGCTCTGTATTCCACCATGACTTCTGCAACTAGGACTGCCTTGGTCTTCTTGCTGGCGGGGATACCCCTTGCTTCTAAGAGATCCTTTAAAGTGGATCGCTTTAAAGTGGTGCAATCAATCTCCATCCGTGATCCATTAGTGCTGTTGCTTTTCCTGGTACTAGCTCCTCTGTGGGTCTGGATCCCGACGCTGCCAACCAATGTAGCGGAGAGCTGATTTCTCACAGCTTAACTCCACCAATATATCCAGAGGATGCAGCAACAAGTAATAAATCCCAGAGAGTATCCAGCACAGTCAGCAATAAAATCCAATAATATCCCATCACCTTTCCCAACCACTGGATGACACAAAGTTCAGGAGTAGAACGGGGTTAAACTTCTGCGGTGGTCGTTAGTCGAGTGGCAGTCTATTTCCCATGAAAAAGATGACAAAGTCCCATTCGAACGGGTGTTCGAATCTTCGAACTGGACTTAGTCTCCAGCCACGGTGTCGAAGGGTAGGGGAAGGTACAGGTCAGCGGTGTTCATTCAGATGTGTGGCAGATTTCCGTTCCAGGGATTTGACGGCACACACCGCTGACCACGTTCGACTGCATTAAAATGGCCGCCGCCACGTGTTCGATTGTCTAATGGCAGCCACTTCGACTACTTCGGCACGTGTGCAAAACACAATTAAAGGGCCAAAAACTGTTTTTGTCTTTAAATGCAAGCAAGGTGGATGATGGCAATAAAACAAAGGGTAGAGGTTCCCAGGTAACATGGTAGGTGGCTGATGCAACATAGATTGCAGATCAAATGCAAAACAGGGGGATCTGTTACAGATGGGACAGCCAAAAAGGGGTTCCGCTACAATTATGTTCTGCGTAAGTTAGTGTTCCTGTCCTCTTGCTCCTGTTTGCCTGGGTCTGTAGTTTCACAGCTTGAGGGATGGAGGTTGAGGTGATCCTGGCTTCCCTCCAAGCTGCTGCAGCTTGGTTTGTGGTCGGCCGACTCCTGACTCAGGTGCTCTCCTCTGCCCTGGGGTGACTGCCAGTGTGGGTGCCCCCCCCCTGCGGCCTGTGTCCTCCTGGGTCCTTCCCTGTAGCCCCTTCTCCCGTCTCCCATGGTGTGGCTGCCGGTGTTGGTCCCCCCCCGCGGCCTGTCTTCATCCATGTGGGGCCTTCCCTGTGGCCCCTGTTCCTGGGGGCCAAAATGGTGCCAGCTGGATTTCCTGCCCAGCAGCTCTGCTCTCCCCCACATGCTGCTCCTCGAGCCAGGTTGAGGAGGTGGAGCCCGGGCCCGAGGCTTCACCCGGCCGCGTGTCTGAGGCTCCAGACATGCAGCCTACATCTGCCGCGGAGGATGCGCGGCCTGCTACCGCAGCGCAGGACTTGCGGCCTCTCCCTCCTGCAGCTGGATCATGGGCTGCAGCCTCCAGCGTTGAGATTTGCACTGGAGCCTGTAGGAGGCGGGCAGCGCGTCCTGCGCCTTGTGTGGCGGCCAGAGGCTTTCCGGAACCGCCGGTAAGTGGGCCCTGCATGGCCGTGAGGGGCCTGTCCGGTGATGTTGGGGGTGGGGGGGACCTCTCCTGGGGGCCACCTCTGCCAGTTAGGATAGCGCCCGGGGGGGCCTCTCTCCCCTGCCCCCCCTTTTTTTAGTTTCTCTCCCCCCTTCTCTGGTCCTGCGGGCCCTCCCCCCCTGTCTCTGGTTCTGGTCCTGCGGGCCCTCCCCCCCTTGTTGGCGTTTCAGGGGAGGGGGCCTCATCTCCTCCCGTGGTGTCCCCCTGTTTTTCCTTCTGTTCCTGTCGGTCCTTCTTTCTTCCCCCCCCCTTTTTTCCCTTCTTTGGTTTCTTCCCTCTTTTTCTTCTCTCTCTTTTTTTTCTTCCCCCTTTTTCACCTCTCTCTGTTTTCTTCCCCTTTCCTGTTTCTCTCATCTATGTCCTCCCCCCCTCTTTCCTCTCTTCCTCTGCTTTTACCTGTTCCTGGGTATTCTCTGACTTCTGTTCTTCTTTCTCTGACTTCTGCTCTTCTTCTGCGGGGCCCGCTACAGTAAAGTGTGAGTGATCGGACCGGATGAGAGCATTTCCTTGGCGGCTTCCCGTTCATGTTACAGTCATCTGCAGGTGGGAGGGGGTTTTGGTGGATCGAGTAAGCGTAGGAATGGACTTCGTTCAGGCTTTCGCCACTCGACGGCTGTTGTATTTGGGAAAGGTAAGTTTGTAGCGGTTGGCTGATTCATCAATAGAATCTGTTCCATTCTTGGACGTTGCGGGGTTGACATAACTGGGCCCTTTCTGCTTTCTCTTGAGGTAGATGGAATGCACAGGGTAATGGTTAGTGTGACGAGACCAACCTCGCCACATTGCATTGGAGGAGCCTGGTTGCCCGCCTGCTGCCTTTGGATTATGGGCCGGCAGCTAAAGGGTTAATTTTACTGTGCAGAAGGATTTATATCTCCCTTTCTGCACAGCCGTTCGGTAGATTCTATCTACCGAACAAACAGCCTGTTTGCAACCTCCCCAGAGCCGTGGGGAGCCGGCCGGCGCCGTTAATTGGCCACCCAGAAGCTGGAGTGTGCTGCTGATACCGGAGAAACTGACGGAAGCCAAGCACAGAGAGATGGACACAGGTTTCTTCAGGAAGGAAGAAATTCTTTATTCGATTCACCGAATGGGACTCAGAGGGACTAATGTCACCAAAATACAACAAGATCTGAGCCCCGGACAATAGTGTAGGCTCCTTATATAGGCATGTAACTCCACCCATAATTAGATCCACCCACACATACTCTTACCCAATCAACCGAACAAGAACTAACTTCCTGTTTGACCACATGGCTTGCCCAGCACAATGGAGGAGGGGAATACTATATCCTGTATTCTCGCACATGCTCCGTACACTACTGATTGTATCTTTGCCACATGCAACCAACCGACCGATACACCAGTATATGCACGTACACATACCACGTGGTAATCTCGGCCTACTAAATGTATTTTTACCGAGATTCCACCACACTGCCAATTTACCTCCCTGAAGCTGCGGTTAACCGCAGCTTAATTGCTTGTTACTGGGTGGCCGCTGTTACACTTAGCGGCCGCTTGGTGGCGGTGTTCTGGAGCTCCCCGGGCAGCCAGCGCTTTTCTGCCCGACTTTCATGCACCAAAATCGGACACTTTTTCACCGCTGAACCTCCAGCCCCTGGTTCTAATTCGTATGGATTTGGTGAATGCATGGAAATTCTGTATTTTATGTTGGAAGAATGTTTTAACCCAGATAGCCATGCCATGGAACATATTAGTGTAATTAAAGACTTTGGCTCCATGGCAATTAAACTGTATTCGTGTGGTCTGAGTGCCATTCACCTAATAATGTGCACTCAGACCTGAGCTATCTGAGGATATGTTACATGTCTGTGCTTTATGTATAAAATGTGTCTTTATGTATTTTAAAGTGATAGTCTGTCTTTGTGTCCCCACGTGTGTCCACTCTGCTTATTTCACCCCCCCTTTTTATCATTATTTATCATATGTTATAGTACAGTTTCCTGCAGTGTCCTGCACAGATAATAGTGCTGGCATTGCCTCCCAAGAGGCGGGCGGTTAGAGTGGCTCTGGACGCTGCTGCGGGGCGCTAGTAAGGCGCGCGTGACGCGTAATACTAGGGAGCAGTGGTGAGGGGGATTTTTCTTAGTGATAAGTTCCCTCATACCGTGGGGGGCCCCATGCTTGGTAGGCACTCCAGGTGGGGCATGGGGGGAAATCATTTGCACCCCATGACGCGCGAGAAGTGTGTCAGGGCATCGTATGTTCTGGATAGCATTGTCGGGGAGAGGGCTCCCCGGGTATGCTCCACGTTGTTCTGCTGTCGGGACACTCTCTGGGATGCGTGTCGTTCCTAGGGTGAGCTTGGTTGGTGGGAATTGGCCGACGGAAAATGGGGTCCTTGTGCTGTTTCAGCACAAGGGCTCCGGTCACAGGGGACCCATCCCGTCCCCTGCGTTTTTTTAAGCGTTCAATCTGTCGGGATAGGGGACGTGGGTGCTCTCCGAGTAGGAGCTTTCGGCCCATATGAGACTTCCATCAGGTGGTGCGGGAGCGGCTTACCAAGAAAGCTTGGTAAGCTTACCTCCCAACCAATTTAGGGTGCCCCCGACATGGTGCCCATAGAGGGGCAGGGTCAATATCGCATGATTTCTTATTTACTCAGTCGTCGTTCCCTCCAAGGGGATAGGTATGGGAGGGCATGACACAATGGTCTGCATGGTTAGGGCTGCATGGCTCTGGGGCCTTACTGACAAAGGCAGCAGTGAAATCGGCTTTACGGCTGCTGCCGATGCGCCCGGCAGGTTATTGTTTTCCGGGCCGTATTTCTGACGGTCAGTGTTATGTGGCTATGTGCCTCCGCACGGGTGGCTCTTAATGTCACTTATGTGTGGGGCTGACAGTGTCACATGTCACGCTCTGCTGCTGTGGTGTTTTCTTGGGGTAGTGTTTCGGCGTTTCAGAGTTCTGTGGGTCAGGATACGTGCGGTAGTCTCCTGGTTAGTGGGATCGATTCCGGCCGGGGAACGTCGGTTGCACCAGACTGCGGTTTAGGACAAGCGGTGAGAGGTGTCGGTGGTTTTGGGGGTGTTGGGGGTTTCAGCTGCGCTACCCGTGGGCTCTTCGGGGTAAGCTGGGCTTTGCCTTTTGGTGTTGCCCTTGGGGCTGTATGGGGTTTCCTTTTGGGCCTCCATTATTGGTGGCTTGTGCAATCATGCCCCCTAAGTCCCTTCCACTGATTTCCACCAGTTGCCGCTGCAGCGGGTTTGGTGTTTTTTGGGGCCAATTTGGGTTTTTCCATGGTGTGCTGACTCCTGCCCACTAAGCTGTCAAGCATCGGGTCTCTTGTGGACTCTGGCTGTCTTGGAGCTTCCCATTCGGGTTGCATGATAGGCGTGGGGTACCCAGCTCGCGGACAGGTGGGTAGTTCTTCCATTGAGACAATCGTGAGGTGGTGCAGGCTGGTTATATCATGTTACATAGTTACATAGTTACATAGCTGAAAAGAGACTTGCGTCCATCAGGTTCAGCCTTCCTCACATTTGTTTTTTTGCTGTTGATCCAAAAGAAGGCAAAAAAACCCAGTTTGAAGCACAATTTTGCAACAAGCTAGGAAAAAAAATCCTTCTTGACCCCAGAATCGCAGTGTGGCATGTGACAGTGCCCTTTACCCCAGGGGTACTCTGGTTGCGGCGCCTAGCTCGGCGGTGTTTGAGTCTGGAAGTGTCTGGTCAGGCGGGGTTTTCCCGGGCGTTCACAAGGTTATGGCGGGTGCTCTATCTTGTTCACCATAGAACGAAGTTCGGGCGGGGACTCCGTGGGGCCAAAATTATAAGGCAGTGGAGTCATGGTCGCTTGGTCTAGTGGCTGATGAAGCTGGTCCATGGGTCGCTCTCTGAGGCAGTGTGGGGCCCACTACAGTAAAGTGTGAGCGATCGGGCCGGATGAGAGCATTTCCTTTGTCGGCTTCCCGTTCATGTTATGGTCATCTGCAGGTGGGAGGGGGTTTTGGTGGATCGAGTAAGCGACCCTGCCGGTCTCCGAATGGATTTCTCTCCACGGTTACTGTCTCCCCCCCCCGGAGGGTGGGATGCTCATATGTCATTTGGGACAGGAGGCGGCAGGCGAGTGGTTGGATCTTATGCCTTCGGGAGCGGAGGTTCGGTGGTCTGGCACCAGATACATGAGGGGGTGTGGCTCCTCCTCATCCTGGGTCAGCTGTCCCGCCTCCTAGGGGTACCGGAGGTTTTGTCACCTGTCTGGGTGGAATGACCTGGGTTCAGTGACTGTTTGGGATTTGGGTGCTCTTAAATCTGGACATGTTACGCATTCTGTTTATTTCCCAGAGGTTCTCAGGGGCCGGGCTGAGGCTATCATCCGTTCTTGTCGGCAGTGCGCTCAGCAATGTGAGTGCCCTGGTGCGCTGCCATCGGCACTCGGACAAGATGGGTTTCTAGCTTTGTCTTGGGAACTTGGGGATTCCAGTTCACCTTAGGGTTTGGCCGGATGTGGCCTAGCTTTCTTAAAGGGGATGGGTGCGCTTGCTGGAGGTCAGACTAGGCCTATGTTAATCTAGCGCTGCAAGAAGTGGTGGAACAGGCCATGGCTGGTTGTGGTGGGGTCCCCGGCTGATTTTAGGTTTAAAACAGCGGGGTTGTGGCGGGGGTATGTCCTTGCCAATTGAGTTTGAGGGGTTACGTTTAAGAATATGGAATGAGATGAACAAGTTTTTAAGGTCTCAACCTTCCCTGCTTCAAACGGTTAACATTAGGTTACCTGAGGTGTTGTGCCCATCGAGCGTGGATAAGGTTGGCTGATGGCGGGCATGGGAAAGATATGATTTTTATGATGAGGGTAGAGGTGAGAGGAAGTGGTGATTAGGAACCACTGTATGTTTATTGGCAAGGACAGTTGGGTCACTGTATAACACTATGTGTGGAGTTATATATGTATATATGTTAATTTATGCTTATTTATGTCTAACATTTTTGGTTACAGAAAAAGAAGAGATTTTATAAATAAAGTTATGGATGTTTTATGCAGTAATTTAGTTTGTGATAATAAATGCTGTGGCCTGTTTCATCCATAGTAAGTTGTCTGTCATTATTGGGGGGGTTGAATAGGGTTAGTTTATGTACTATGCTGCATCACGATTCCCCACTACGTACATACAAGGCCCTGGGGAGATAGCGCAGCTAGGCGGACAAGGGCACATGTAGGAGTGTGGGGATAGATGCATGGGATTGGTTGGGAAAGAATGTGTGGGTGGGATTATGTTCTGAGAAAGAATGTGTGGGTGGGATTATGTTCTGTGTAAGTTAGTGTGGGGGAGGTCTTACCTCAGTGCCACTTGGGATTCGGGCCAGCAAATAGCTTCCCTCCCACCCGCCCTATTAGTATATTTAGTCACAGCTAGCCGGGGGTATGTCCTTGCCAATTGAGGGGTTATGTTTAAGTCTATGGAATGATATGAACAAGTTTTTAAGGTCTCAACCTTCCCTGCTTCAAACAGTTAACATTAGGTTGCCTGGGGTGTCGTGCCCATAGAGCGTGGATAAGGTCGGCCGATGGAGGACATTGGAAAGATATGATTTTTATGACAAGTGGGGAGGTGAGAGGAAGTGGTGATTAGGAACCACTGTATGTTCATTGGCAAGGACGGTTGGGTCACTGTATAGCAATATCGGTCTACAAGATATTGGTCTCTCCTGGTGCTCCTCCTACCTCTCCCAGCGCTCTTTCAGTGTTTCTTTCTCTGGCTCTGATTCTTCTCCCCAACTCCTCTCTGTTGGTGTCCCTCAAGGTTCAGTCCTTGGTCCCCTACTGTTCTCCATCTATTCTGCCTCCCTTGGTAAACTCATTAGCTCCTTTGGCTTCCAATATCATTTCTATGCAGATGACACGCAAATCTACCTGTCCTCTCCTGATCTCTCCCCGTCCCTCTTGACTAGTGTCTCTGACTGCCTCTCTGCTGTTTCTAACTGGATGGCTGCCCACTTCCTTAAACTAAACTTGACCAAAACTGAAATTCTGGTCTTTCCTCCCTCAAGTGTTGTTACTCCTGTGTCTGTCTCCCTCCAAGTCAATGGTGCTACCATCAGCTCCACCACGCAGGCTCGCTGCCTAGGTGTTTTCTTTGACTCCGACCTCTCCTTCAAGCCTTATGTTCACTCTATCGCCAAATCCTGTAATTTCTATCTCAAAAACATTGCGCGCATCCGCCCCTACTTAACGCCAGATGCGACTAAGGTGTTGGTCCATTCCACTGTACTTTCTCTCCTTGACTACTGTAATATGCTTCTCAGTGGTCTTACGTGCTCCCAACTTGCACCGTTACAGTCCATAATGAATGCGGCGGCGAGGCTCATCTTCCTGTCCGCCCGCACCTCCCATGCCTCACCCTTCTGTCAGTCCCTACATTGGCTTCCTATAAAATATAGAGCTCAATTTAAAATTCTGGTTCTTGCTTTCAAATGTCTACATAATGCTGCTCCCACCTATCTATCCTCCCTTATACACAAGTATGTCCCGTCTAGGCCCTTACGATCTGCTGAAGACTTACGTCTATCTTCTGTCCGTACTCCCACCTCTGATGCTCGCCTTCACGATTTCTTGAGGGCTGCACCGTTCCTGTGGAACTCGCTTCCCTCCTCCGTTAGATGCTCACCCAGTCTCCACTCCTTCAAAAAATCATTAAAAACCCACTTCTTCATAAAAATGTATCAATTAAACTCTTAATAGCTCCCAACTGATTCCTCTTCTGCAACTGTCACTAGTCTAATACTATCCTTACCTTTTGTGTAATTTTACCCCACTCCCTCTAGCATGTAAGCCCATTGAGCAGGGCCCTCAACCCCTCTGTTCCTGTGTGTCCAACTTGTCTGGTTACAACTACATGTCTGTTCGTCCACCCATTGTAAAGCGCTGCGGAATTTGACAGCGCTCTATAAATAATATAATAATAATAATAATTAATAATAATAATGTGTGGAGTTATATATGTTAATTTATGCTTATTTATGTCTAACATTTTTGGTTATAGAAAAAGAAGATATTTAATAAATAACGTTATGGATGTGTTATGCAGTAATTTAGTTTGTGATAATACATGCTGTGCTCTGTTTCATCCATACTAAGTTGTCTGTCGTTATTGGGGGGTTGAATGGGGTTAGTTTATGTACTATGCTGCATCGCGATTCCCCACTACGTACATACATGACTACTAGAGATGCTTCCTAATTGAACACTTTCAAGTATTGAACATTTTCACATTCAGCGCAGTCAAATGCTGTGAATGCTTCTTATAGAGATGCTCCTCTTGTTTCAAGTTTGTATATTAAATAATTGTTTACCACAGTGGGACAGGGTAATGAATTAATGCATAGCATGGACCTCTTAACTGCCTAAATTCCCATGTCAATCACACTTGCAAAGTTATTAAGTATACAATCTGTTTTTGTCCTGCAGGGGGTTTTTTGATTCCATACATAATTATGCTCTTTGTTGAAGGAATGCCTTTGTTATATTTGGAATTAGCTGTTGGTCAGCACATGCGTCAAGGAAGTATAGGAGCATGGAAAACCATAAGCCCTTACCTCAGTGGAGTTGGTATGTAAATTTCCTCTTTTCTTAAAGTACTACTTATTTTCCACTTTAAGAAATATTAGACATGCATTTGTAATTTGGAGAAAGACAACATGAGCTACTGGGTATTTAGCAGACATGCCCCACTCTTGGAATAGCATGCAAGGGCAAGAGACAAGTATAAAAAAACTCAGGGCATGGGGTGGAACACACCCTTACATAGAACCATACCTATATTCATTAGATATGTCCCCACCTGACAATGTGGCATAAGTGAGCATACATCTTCAACCTTTATTATACTAATATCAAATCACCATCTCATGATTTTTACATGATTGTAGCAAGTGCTGGCCACCCACCACATGGATATTGCTAACCTTTGCACCACTAAGGGTTATATAATTAACTATTTGAGATAGAGAGTAGAGATAGTAAAGTTTGGCTGAAATTTGGTGATCAATTAAATTTTCACTGAATTGCAGTCGAAATAAATAGAAAATACATTGGTTTGACGAGATGACTGAAATCACTAAAAATGTTATTAATGCACATGTCTAATACAGGGAGTGCAGAATTATTAGGCAAGTTGTATTTTTGAGGATTAATTTTATTATTGAACAACAACCATGTTCTCAATGAACCCAAAAAACTCATTAATATCAAAGCTGAATATTTTTGGAAGTAGTTTTTAGTTTGTTTTTAGTTATAGCTATTTTAGGGGGATATCTGTGTGTGCAGGTGACTATTACTGTGCATAATTATTAGGCAACTTAACAAAAAACAAATATATACCCATTTCAATTATTTATTTTTACCAGTGAAACCAATATAACATCTCAACATTCACAAATATACATTTCTGACATTCAAAAACATAACAAAAACAAATCAGTGACCAATATAGCCACCTTTCTTTGCAAGGACACTCAAAAGCCTGCCATCCATGGATTCTGTCAGTGTTTTGATCTGTTCACCATCAACATTGCGTGCAGCAGCAACCACAGCCTCCCAGACACTGTTCAGAGAGTTGTACTGTTTTCCCTCCTTGTAAATCTCACATTTGATGATGGACCACAGGTTCTCAATGGGGTTCAGATCAGGTGAACAAGGAGGCCATGTCATTAGATTTTCTTCTTTTATACCCTTTCTTGCCAGCCACGCTGTGGAGTACATGGACGCGTGTGATGGAGCATTGTCCTGCATGAAAATCATGTTTTTCTTGAAGGATGCAGACTTCTTCCTGTACCACTGCTTGAAGAAGGTGTCTTCCAGAAACTGGCAGTAGGACTGGGAGTTGAGCTTGACTCCATCCTCAACCCGAAAAGGTCCCACAAGCTCATCTTTGATGATACCAGCCCAGACCAGTACTCCACCTCCACCTTGCTGGCGTCTGAGTCGGACTGGAGCTCTCTGCCCTTTACCAATCCATCCATCTGGCCCATCAAGACTCACTCTCATTTCATCAGTCCATAAAACCTTAGAAAAATCAGTCTTGAGATATTTCTTGGCCCAGTCTTGACGTTTCAGCTTGTGTGTCTTGTTCAGTGGTGTTTGTCTTTCAGCCTTTCTTACCTTGGCCATGTCTCTGAGTATTGCACACCTTGTGCTTTTGGGCACTCCAGTGATGTTGCAGCTCTGAAATATGGCCAAACTGGTGGCAAGTGGCATCTTGGCAGCTGCACGCTTGACTTTTCTCAGTTCATGGGCAGTTATTTTGCGCCTTGGTTTCTCCACACGCTTCTTGTGACCCTGTTGACTATTTTGAATGAAACGCTTGATTGTTCGATGATCACACTTCAGAAGCTTTGCAATTTTAAGAGTGCTGCATCCCTCTGCAAGATATCTCACTACTTTTCTGAGCCTGTCAAGTCCTTCTTTTGACCCATTTTGCTAAGGAAAGGAAGTTGCCTAATAATTATGCACACCTGATATAGGGTGTTGATGTCATTAGACCACACCCCTTCTCATTACAGAGATGCACATCACCTAATATGCTTAATTGGTAGTAGGCTTTCGAGCCTATACAGCTTGGAGTAAGACAACATGCATAAAGAGGATGATGTGGTCAAAATACTAATTTGCCTTATAATTCTGCACTCCCTGTAAATATGATTTATTTGAATGTAAGATTAAAGTTAAACACTGGAATATGTGTTTAAGCAATACAAACAAAAACAGCTATACATACAAAGTTACATTTCATAACTGCTTATCTGTTTGGATATATATGTTTTCATATAAAAAAGTATTTTATTCATATAGTGGATAAACCTTAATTGTACAGAGAAAGTGCTGATAATGGTACATGTATGTAAACACTATACATGCATAATAAAGTGATCAAGAGAAAAAAAAATAATTGTACAGAGAAAGTGCTGATAATGGTACATGTATGTAAACATTATACATGCATAATAAAGTGATTAAGAGAAAAACCCATTAACCTATAATAAACCAGGCACACTGAACCAAAGAGCAGGAGACAACAGAACCCGACATTTTCGGCAAACAAGCCTTCCTCAAGGGGAATGTCTATCATAATGGTTTTCCCCATGGTTATCTTTAGGCTATATAAGTAGGAACTACTTATATAGCCTAAAGATAACCATGGGGAAATAGCCCTAATAGAGAAAATGTGAGGGGGATGCTCTTGTGCAAACTGTAAACGTGCAGCAATGTTTTGTTTGGACAGCAGTGGCTTCCTCTGTGGTATTCTCTCATGAAATCCATTCTTGTTTAGTGTTTTACGTATTGTAGCTTCGCTAACAGGGATGTTAGCATTTGCCAGTGACTTTTGTAAGTCTTTAGCTGACACTCTAAGATTCTTCTTCACCTCATTGAGCAGTCTGCGCTGTGCTCTTGCAGTCATCTTTACAGGACAGCAACTCCTAGGGAGAGTAGCAGCAGTGCTGAACTTTCTCCATGTATAGACAATTTGTCTTACCGTGGACTGTTGAACAGCAAGGCTTTTGGAGATACTTTTATAACCCTTTCCAGCTTTATGCAAGTCAACAATTCTTAATCGTAGGTCTTCTGAGAGCTCTTTTGTGCGAGGCATCATTCACATCAGGCAATGCTTCTTGTGAAAAGCAAACCCAGAACTGGTGTGTGTTTTTTATAGAGAAGGGCAGCTGTAATCAACACCTCCAATCTCATCTCATTGATTGGACTCCAGTTGGCTGACATCTCACTCCAATTAGCTCTTGGAGATGTCATTAGTATAGGGGTTCACATACTTTTTCCACCTGCACTGTGAATGTTTACATGGTGTGTTCAATAAAAAACATGGCAACATTTCATTCTTTGTGTGTTATTAGTTTAAGCAGACTGTGATTGTTTTTTGTTGTGACTTAGATGATGATCAGATCACATTTTATGACCAATTTGTGCAGAAATCCATATCATTCCAAAGGGTTCACATACTTTTTCTTGCAACTGTACTATTTACCCTGCTTCCTCTTCAACCTGTCTTGCCCTAATTCATTATTTATGTATTGATTTATTTGTTTTCACCTAATTACAGTCCTTTACAATCTGCTTTCCTCTCACCTCTATGAGTCGTGGCATTTTCCCCGCTATCGCGCTGCTTTTAGCAGGTTCTGGGGCTAGCAGTTAGGGTACTGTGGGTGGGGGTAGCATGGATCAATTCTTCTGTACTGACGTGCCACGATTGCGGACCACACCAGCTAAACTTGCGCACGATCGTTGGCCATCTTAAATCTTGCGGTACCGCGAGATTCACGTCAGCCATTTTAAATAACCAGATTGTGATTCCCATGATCTGGCCTATTATTTCTCCTTTCACTGAGTAATATCTACTGTTCAGTGTGCTTATCTTGCATCCATATTATATCCACATTCTGTTGTACTACCTGCTGCTATTTGGCTCCAGACCTGAGGCTGTATTTGCACACCATATCTAGTGGACCTCACCTGTTATATATAGATGCTCATTTTATACTCTCCAAGAGGTATAATCATCCTTGGGGTGAACCCCTTCACCACTGGGGTGACCCCCCCCCCCCCATTCAAACAAGGGCAGGCAAATTGGTGTTCTTACTCAAAACACTGACAGGGGTGACCCCCCTATTGCTTGGTGACCCCCAAGCAAGCTTTATGCCAGCCCTTACTGGGGTGACCCCACCTAAACACTCTAACCAAGTAAGACTCAACTGCACAGGGAACGCCCCATAAGCAATATGGCACATCCATGCTACAACTGGGTTGAACCGTACACCTCCTCACTCGACACAGCAGGGAGGTCTTGCAATGGTTCAGTCCCCACACTCTTGGGCCATAGAAAGGGTGACCCCCCTGGGCACTATCGAGACACTTACCATCTCCCAGTACACAGGCTTCAACCCAATTACATCTTGATCGCTCATCCCGGTCATATAGAGGGTGATCCCTTCCTCAGACCACCTAACACTGTTACCTCACCAAGTCATCCTGATTGACTGACAACACTGGGTGACCCACTGTGTAATTGTCAGGATCGGGACAGGGATCCAACACGCAGAGTACAAACAGTAGCCAGATACGTATACCGGACCTTAGAATGGCCGGACTAACGTAAGTAGTACAGTATAGAATGGTCAAAGACAAGCCGAGGTCGAGGGTAACAGAAGACAGGTAAGCGAGAGACAAGCCGAATCAAGGGTAACAGAGATAAGCAGAGTAAGGTAAACAAGCCGGGTCAAAACCAAAAGGGATAATAGAATACACAAGCACTGAGTGACTAGAACAAGCTAGAACCACGACAGGGCAATGAGCTAATGAAAGAAGTTCTGTTAAATACCCTGTTCAGAGCAGTAACCACGCCTCCGAGGCGTCCTGATTGGTCCTGCAGCAATTGACTGACAGGCCGTTCCGGGGGAGTGTCCTGATGACTACTTCCTGCCTAGATGCTGTAAAAGGCAGTCACTCCCTCGCGGCCGGCCTAGCATGACCGGATAGACCGCGGGGAAGGGAGACATCAGACCGTCTGGATGGAGGAACAGCTAAGTCTCTACCTCTTTCGGAGGTAGAGACCACAGGTACCCTGACAGTACCCCCCCTCTCAGATACGCCCACCGGGCGGAATGAACCGGGACGAGATGGGAAGCGAGAGTGATACGCCCTGCGGAGACGGGGAGCATGAACATCCTCCTGAGGTACCCAACTCCTCTCCTCAGGACCATATCCCTTCCAATCAACCAGATATTGTACTCTCCCCCGGGAGATTCGAGAATCAATAATAGAGTTAACCTCATACTCCTCCTGACCCTCCACCTGAACGGAGCGAGGAGGGGCTATTGTGGAGGAAAATCTGTTACATATGAGTGGTTTCAGCAATGAAACGTGAAACGAGTTCGGGATGCGTAAGGTATTAGGAAGAGCTAAACGATACGCAACTGGATTGATACGGGTCAGCACCCTGTAGGGTCCAATATAACGAGGAGCGAACTTCATGGAGGGCACTTTTAAACGGATGTTCCTCGTGCTCAGCCATACCCTATCACCTGGAACAAAGACCGGAGCCGCCCTTCTACGTTTATCAGCGTGTTTCTTGACCAACATAGAGTTGTGCACAAGGATTTGTCGAGTTTGATCCCACAACTTCCTCAAATTGGCAACATGAACATCAACCGACGGCACCCCCTGGGAAGGAGAATCCGAAGGAAGAATAGACGGATGAAAACCATAATTCATGAAGAAGGGGCTTGAATGAGTAGAATCGCAAACGAGATTGTTGTGTGCAAACTCCGCCCAAGGAATCAAACCGACCCAATCATCCTGGTGTTCAGAAACAAAGCATCGTAAATATTGTTCAATTTTCTGGTTGGTACGTTCAGCAGCTCCGTTAGACTGAGGATGATAGGCAGAAGAAAAGTTTAATTTAATACCAAGTTGAGAGCAGAAGGACCTCCAAAAGCGGGAAACAAATTGGGAGCCTCTGTCCGATACAATTTGAGAGGGTATCCCATGTAGGCGAAAAATCTCCTTAGCGAATATCTCTGCCAATTCGGGAGAAGACGGGAGTTTAGGCAGGGGAATGAAGTGTGCCATCTTAGTAAACCTGTCAACCACGGTGAGGATAACAGTCTGTCTTTTAGAGATAGGTAGATCGACAATAAAATCCATGGCCAAACAGGACCATGGTTTTTCTGGAACCTCCAAGGGTTGCAGGAATCCACATGGAAGCGTATGGGGTTGTTTGGTTTTAGTACAAACTTCACATGCAGCGATGAACTCCTCAATATCCCTCCGTAAAGCAGGCCACCAGAAGTCCTTAGAGATCAACGCGTACGTTTTGCGAATACCAGGATGTCCCGCCATCTTGCTATTATGTAAACACTGTAAAAGTTCCAGTTGAAGAGCAGGAGGAACGAAATGACGGCCCGCAGGAGTCTGTTTAGGTGCTAGATGTTGCAACTTAATGATCTCGGCCAGTAATGGAGAATGAATCCTGAGATTCGTATTAGCAATGATATTGCATTTCGGAACTATAGAAGAAAGAACTTGTTCAGGTACAGTAGAAGGTTCATATTGGCGAGATAATGCATCGGCTTTAGAGTTTTTAGAACCAGGTCTGTAAGTCAGTACATAATTGAAGTGAGTCAGGAATAAGGACCAACGAGCTTGTCTAGAGGATAAGCGCTTAGCCTCCCCAATATAGGACAAGTTTTTGTGGTCCGTCAAAATCGTAATAGGGTGTAGGGTCCCCTCCAACAAATGTCTCCACTCCTTTAAGGCTTTAATGACTGCTAACAGTTCCCTTTCCCCGATGTCATATCTGCTCTCAGGCCCAGAAAATTTCTTAGAGAAGAAAACACAAGGGTGTAACGGTTTATCCACCCCTAACCTTTGAGACAGAACAGCCCCAACTGCTGTCTCAGAGGCATCGACCTCGAGCAAGAAAGGCAGAGTCGTATCAGGATGGACTAGAATGGGAGCCGAGGCAAAAAGTTCCTTGAGAGTCTTGAAAGCACCAAGAGCTTCCTTAGACCAGAACTTAGTATCAGCCCCTTGTTTGGTCATATTGGTAATAGGCGCAATGATAGAGGAGTATCCTTTAATGAAGCGCCTATAGTAGTTGGAAAAACCAATAAACCTTTGGATAGCCTTGAGTCCTTTGGGCAAGGGCCAGTCTAAAATAGATTGGAGTTTTACAGGATCCATTTTAAAACCTTCCCCAGAAATCACGTATCCAAGAAAGTCTACCTGAGACTGATCAAAACTGCACTTCTCCAATTTGCAATATAGACCATGTTGCAGCAGCTTGTGTAATACCTTTCTGACCTGTCTATGGTGAGTCTCAATCTCCTTAGAGTGTATTAGTATGTCGTCCAGGTAAACAATAACACAATCGTGCTGAAACTCCCTAAGTACCTCATTAATCAAATCTTGAAATACTGCAGGAGCATTGCATAGTCCAAATGGCATAACAGTGTATTCGTAATGGCCATACCGGGTATTGAATGCCGTCATCCACTCGTGACCTTGCTGGATTCTCACCAAATTGTAAGCCCCTCTGAGATCTAACTTGGTTAAGATTTTGGAGCCCTTAAGACGATCAAATAACTCGGTAATCAGTGGGATAGGATAGGCATTTCTGACAGTTATTTTATTCAAGCCTCGGTAATCGATACAAGGTCTCAGCGTGCCATCCTTCTTCTTAATGAAAAAGAACCCAGCCCCGGCCGGAGAAGAAGACCTCCTGATGAATCCCTTTTCTAAATTCTCCCGAATATACTCCTCTAGAACCGAGTTTTCCTGAACAGACAAAGGATATACATGGCCCCTCGGAGGCATAGTGCCGGGTAGAAGCTTAATCTTACAGTCAAATGACCTGTGTGGAGGCAAAGAATCGTCATTCTTCTTGTCAAACACTGCCCTTAAGTCTAGGTAAAGGTCTGGTATTTGTCTTTCTGTGGACTGAGTAGGATTCTCCGGTATGTTAATATTAGCTAATGGAGAAACCTTGCACAAACACCGATCCTGGCAGCCCTGGCCCCACGAGAGTATCTCTCCTAACTCCCAATCGATAATAGGGTTATGTTTTTTCAACCATGGGTACCCCAGAACTATGGGAACGGAAGGAGACGAAATGAGCATAAGAGAAAAATTCTCCACGTGTAGGATACCAACATTTAAATCAATGGGTATGGTCTCACGAAAGATAACAGGGTCTAGTAGTGGTCTACCATCTATGGCCTCAACGGCCAAAGGTGTCTCCCTTAGCTGGGATGGGAAATTGTTCTTACTAGCAAAGGCTTGGTCGATAAAATTCTCAGCAGCACCGGAATCTATCAATGCCATAGCCCTTACTACTTCCTTCCCCCAAGTTAAGGAAACTGGTAGCAGAAGCCTGTGATCTTTATAATCAGGAGTAGAGGACAAAATAGAAACACCCAAGGCCTGTCCTCTAGAGAGACTTAGGTGCGAGCGTTTCCCGGGCGGTTAGAACAGTTCGAGAGTAAATGACCCTTGGCTCCACAATACATACACAAACCCTCTCTTCTCCTGTGCTGTCTTTCCTCCTCAGAGAGGCGGGTATACCCTATCTGCATAGGTTCAGTAAGCAAAGATATCGTGGAGTCAGGACCTGGAACAGCGGGAGCTAACCTAAAAGAAGGTCTCTGGTTCCTCTCTCGAGTGTTCTGTCTCTCTCTTAGACGTTCATCTATACGAGAGATGAACGAAATTAAATCCTCTAAATTCTCAGGGAGTTCTCTGGTAGCAACCTCATCAAGGATTACATCATATAGGCCATTCAAAAATACATCCATATACGCCTGCTCATTCCACTTGATTTCTGCCGCCAGAGACCTGAACTCTAGTGCATAATCCACCAGTGTTTGGTTCTCCTGTCTCAGGCGCAACAGTAATCTGGCTGCATTAACCTTTCTACCTGGAGGGTCAAATGTTCTTCTAAAAGCAGCTACAAATGCGTTATAGTTATAAACTAATGGGTTATCGTTCTTCCATAGTGGGTTGGCCCATCTCAGAGCTTTCTACATGAGTAGGGTGATAATAAATCCTACTTTTGCCCTATCTGTAGGATAAGAGCGAGGTTGCAATTCAAAGTGGATACTAATTTGGTTTAAAAAGCCACGACACTTCTCAGGAGCCCCACCATAGCGTACTGGGGGGGTAATGCGAGAAGAAGCACCCACTGTGGCTACCTCTAGACCTGAACCGACAGGAGAAACAGGGGTATTACGTATCTCCTCTGGTGGGTTATTGGCACAAGCTAATAGAGCCTGTAGCGCAAGCGCCATCTGATCCATTCTGTGATCCATGGCTTCAAACCTAGGATCAGGAGCAGCCAGCTGACTGTTTGTACTTGCAGGATCCATTGGCCCTGTCGTAATGTCAGGATCGGGACAGGGATCCAACACGCAGAGTACAAACAGTAGCCAGATACGTATACCGGACCTTAGAATGGCCGGACTAACGTAAGTAGTACAGTATAGAATGGTCAAAGACAAGCCGAGGTCGAGGGTAACAGAAGACAGGTAAGTGAGAGACAAGCCGAATCAAGGGTAACAGAGATAAGCAGAGTAAGGTAAACAAGCCGGGTCAAAACCAAAAGGGATAATAGAATACACAAGCACTGAGTGACTAGAACAAGCTAGAACCACGACAGGGCAATGAGCTAATGAAAGAAGCTCTGTTAAATACCCTGTTCAGAGCAGTAACCACGCCTCCGAGGCGTCCTGATTGGTCCTGCAGCAATTGACTGACAGGTCGTTCCGGGGGAGTGTCCTGATGACTACTTCCTGCCTAGATGCTGTAAAAGGCAGTCACTCCCTCGCGGCCGGCCTAGCATGACCGGATAGACCGCGGGGAAGGGAGCCATCAGACCGTCTGGATGGAGGAACAGCTAAGTCTCTACCTCTTTCGGAGGTAGAGACCACAGGTACCCTGACAGTAATGACACGTGTACTACTGTACCTGAACCTGTTCTGTCTTCCACAGACGGGAAGATTGAACTGCCGGCTATGAGCGACTTACCACAGCAACCTTCTCAAGACTTCCAATCAATTATATATGCAGCAGTTGTGTCCTCAGTAGAGAAAGTTGTCACCAAGTTGCAGGTGCAAAACTCCCCCGACATGTCAACCATTGACACCTCGACTGCCACAGAGGCTATGGGCCCCCAAATTCCAAAGTGGAAGCTTTCGCATCTAAAAGACACTGGAAGGGCACCACCTCAGGCCCTCTGAAGTTGAAGGGCAAGGCCCTCCTCAATCAAGTCGCCAGGCAGAACACTGGGACCCATCTCCCCCTCGGATGATGAAGACTCCATTTCTCCCCCTCCGTGGAGATTGTGGATGAATGGAGAGGAGTCACCTTAAGAGGAGGAAGAATGGCAGGATTTTCCAATAGGGGACACAGGATACGTCCAAGAAACGACCCGAGAAGGTCATTTTAGCAAGAGGGGTTCTCGCAAATCATCTGATATGCTAGAAGACGGTGCGTTCCTCCACACCCAGGGTACACCTATGTTTGATCCCCGCACAATCAGACAGCGAAGATTGTCTGAATAGGGACTGCCAAGCCACCTGGCACAATTCATTTACTTTTGGTTGAGAAAACCCATGGAGAAGGAAGTTTGTGCTCGTCTTCAGGCCAAATGCCCAAGACCGATACTGCCAGACATGATGACTCACACCCTGGAGTTTGACACCACGGTGGTGGTTTCTATGTCCCACTTGGGCCGAGACCCACAGAAGGGAATAGAGAAAGGGCTTAAAACTGCCCAAGGTAAACTACTGGATAGCTCGGTCCCCTAGCAAAAATGTTATACTTTGAGGACCTGGCTCTCGCAGGGTACTCCTTTGGATGCCCATGAAGTAAGAGAGAGGGTGCAACAGGCCAAATGCATGCTGGGTAACACAAACATAGCTATATGTGCAGAACAACACAAGGCGGCCCTGCTGAAGATGGACTCCAAACTGTTGGAGTTAGGAAATAAGGAACTGGGCCCTCTGGTGAATGGGCTGTTATTTGGAGAAACATTCACAGTGGAGCTAAAGAAGCACGTGAATTTGTATACGACCTTTTAACAAGGCTCAAACATCCATTAAAAAAATTTCTGCAACTTAACACCTCGCAGAGTTGTTTTTGGCAGGGCTGGTTGGCAAAAGGGTCAAGCCACCAGCCGTTTCTGGTCCACAGGCCCCAGAAGTCAAACACAACAAACCTTCTTCCCGTCATCACAAGCTGCCTTTGCAAGGGGTTTCTTTTGTGCCAGAGACTCTCGGGAACAAGGACGCGGACGTTTCAACTTAGATGAGCATACCTCTTTCACTACATTGTCAGTCAAGTATAACCGCAGGCAGATTGTCTATTTTTCTGCAGAACTGGTAAAAGATTTCTACGAATGCTTGCATCCTTAAGATGATAAGAGGCTATGTGATAGAGTTCGCCTTTGCTGACCAAACTTCCGTTCCTCCCCCCGACCCCCACGGGCTTCGGAAGACCACAAAACCCTTATAGAAGAGGAGATTTGCACACTATTCGACAAAGGAGCGGTAGAATTCACTCCGGACGATACAAGGCATTCCCTGAGTGTCCAGGCACTATCAGCGGGACCAACCTAAACCTTTCTTGGAATTCTGACATGGCCACTTACTCCTGGTTTTCCTGATCATTTTGTACCCTCACTTTCTCCAATTTCCCTGCGACCCATAAGAGCACTTTGTAACGGACCGTTTCACTTACAAGAGGATAAAGCCCAGTTTAGGCGATAATCCCCTTTTCCATAGACCAGCAGCTACTGCAAGCACCAATCTCCCGGACTGCAAACTGTACAAATCTTCCAACTCCTGAACTGGAAACACACGAACCCTGGAGTAGCTGAACAGGAAAAGCATATAATCCGCTTACACTCCTGACAGTCAGCATATAATCCAATTCCCCCAAAAACGAGACGACACATCGGTTTGAGGGTCAAGCAGAATCTCAGGTCTGGAACACCCAGCCTGCTTTTTATTACAGTTGTGCAAATACAGGACACACCCAGGGGGAGGCATAAAACAACCAATCAAGCAACAGTACAACCCACACATCCCCTCCCCTCAGATAAGCAATTAACATAATTATTACATACAGTAAAAATACAGTTTCCACACATACTCTGTAACTTTAAAACCATACATCGCATTCACATAAAAATAAATATCCACAATCAATCCATTCAGGGGAACAACATATTAAAAATTGGCATGAATCAGACCAGGGGTTCAAAAGTTAGTAAAAGTATATTTTGGGCCCTGGCTGGCAGCATGGCAAAATCTGGCTCAGACCGGTTTTACAGGGGCCTCTATCCTGGAGACAATGGGGGGAAGTAATTCAATTATCCAGGGATAGAGGCAGACTCCATTGAGCACATGGTTACACAAAGACAGTAAAACACTTTAAAATACATAAAGTTACTTTTTAGACAATAAACACAGACATGTAACATATCCCCAGATAGCTCAGGTCTGAGTGCACATTATTAGGTGAATGGCACGCAGACCACACAAATACAGTTTAATTGCCATGGAGCCAAAGTCTTTCCCATAGTCTTTCATTATATGAATAGGCTCCATGGCATAGCTATCTGGGGGTATCACCGCTCACACAGGGCAAGTACCGAATGGCCCCACTGTGTTTAAAGGGCCAGAATGAGTGACATGCACTCTGTTAGGGCCGAATACGTTCTGTAAAAGGGCCCAATCTCCCAGGGCCATAGTCCAAAGGCAAGAGGCGGGCAAGCAGCCCCCTCCAAGGACACGTGGCGAGGTCGGTTTCGCCACACACTTTTTGGAGGGAAGCTTCTATCCCAGAAACTAATCAATCGCTTCCTGGAGCCACCAGGTAGCTCCCATTTTACAAGGAGATATTTCAGCTGGTAAATTATCAAGAATTGACAGAACATGTGGATCTCTTTTCTACCAATGTTGTTGTAGCGGTTGGACGACTATTTGACTGTGTGGCGTTTGGACAATTCTTCATGAATCCAAGCACTATTTTTACAGAATGGGTGCTCAGATCTGCCCTGTTAAATGATGTATTACATGTGGGGATACCGTACTATTTTTAATATACTTTTTTTTTTTTGTATTGCACTCTCCTTAATTGGGAGTTTACCGAATATCAACTCAATTATCTCTCAGACATAGACGCCTGGGTGGGCTTAGGAGTTTTTGAATAGAGACCCCATGCTGGGGGTCTGGGTACAAATGTATGTACACTTGGCTGAATAAAACAGTTTTTTTACCCTTCATCAAGTCTCAACTGATGTTTGGGTATGCAGGAGTCATAATCACTGCTTCACTACGGGACCTGGGAGAATCTACAGGTACCACTCTGGGTACAGCGCTCTGTGGAAACTGTTTCATTCTGTAGAAACTAAATTTTTGTGGGGAAGCTCCAACAGTAGGGTATGTCTTAGTACCGATGTAATAGGTAATAGTCCTTTTCTCTGCTGCAAAGTAGCTGGAGACAAGTCTGCATATATCGGTAAAACACTGTAGGCAGCTGGATATGGATTATTGATGCTGGTTTGATGTGAAATAGTGAATGCACAGAAACACATCTCTCTGTGTCGACTGTGGTAAGTGTTTAAGTCTGTCTACTCTGTCGATCCAGTCTATGATGATTTGGTCTTGGTTGACTTCAGGGAGTAAGGTGGTAGAAAAATTTAAGAATGTAGGCTGGAAGAGCTTTGTGGTTTATAGATTTCACTATCCTCCTAATCCTCAAGTTGTACCTCCTGTAATGTTTTTCAAGATTGTTAATTTTGTCAGTGCATGCCTGCAACCACTTTTCCACATCCAAGACCACATCAGCCATGCTTTTATTGTCATCCATTTTGTTTGCCATATTAGATGTCCACTCTCTAAGATCTGCAATTTCTTTGTTGATGCCTGCCACCTTTTCTTTGAATTGGTGGAGAAGGTCGGTGGAGAGGGTATATAGTATGAAGAGCATTTAGGAGTCTGTATTTGGGCCCTTCATAACAGACTGTATGTTTCCCTCTACTTCTGGTGATACCACACTAAGCAGAGTTGTGGCGCCATCTTGCTCCAAGTCCAGAGTGCATCGCTGTCTTTGTGATTTTGCTGAGAAGAAGACTGCATTGTCTAGTTTCTGCTTTGTTTTGGTAGCCATGGGATATACAGTACTTTTCAGTCATTTGTGGAAGGAATTCTTTGTATCCTTAGTGCTTTGTAGTGCTATATCCCATCTCTTTTCACCACTATGTGCCCATTCTGTTCGGCTGTCGTCCACATCCCTAATTAAAGACGTTTTAAGTAGCAGGAGTTATTTTTATTTGAAAAAAAAGGGAATTTTTCAAAAACTGAAAAGAAAGTCAGTGGGCACTGTGGAGTTGAAATTCCACTCACCCCTTCCACGCTGACAAGAACAAGGTTTCCCACACATCCAGTCTGTATCATTGGCGACAGTCCTTTGCAGTGGGAAATAATCAGTGTCTTGTGAGCTTCTCCCAAATGTGTCAACAGAGGTGGAAGGCATAGTCACTCTGTGAAACATAGCCAGGCATTCTACACACTAAATGTTCCAAGGCGTTGTTTCTCTCAGAGTTGAAGTGGAAAGTGTGTCACCAATTGCCTATGCAGACTGAAGTGGGTCAAGCAGACCGTTGGATTTGAGGAAATCTGTCAATCTTGCATACACAACTCTCTCAAGGATCATGAAGGCACACAGCAGTATCGAGACAGGGCGGTAAGTGGAGTTAGGGTAAAGGTTTAGGATTTTTC
Organism: Pelobates fuscus; assembly: GCF_036172605.1. Taxonomy (NCBI): domain Eukaryota; kingdom Metazoa; phylum Chordata; class Amphibia; order Anura; family Pelobatidae; genus Pelobates; species Pelobates fuscus. The sequence goes on from NC_086320.1 coordinate 246,959,092, forward strand.
ATGCTTCATGGTTACATGTTTGAAGGGTGAAGAAAATGTGCCAGAGTAGAGGGAGAGATTAAAAATTTTAGTGAGAGGGAGAGCAAGAGAAGGAAAAGAGTGTGGGTGAGATACAAGATAATAGGTTCGAGAGAACAGGTGGTGGGATGGGAGGACTGGGGCAGTATTGGTAGGGGCGGGATTGTAGAAATCCTCTCAGTGAAGTGAGTTGCAAAGTTTGTGACAGACAAGGTGGCAGGAGGAGGGGAAGCAACAGAGTGAAAAAGAGGGTTTAAGTGTGAAATAGGCATTTGGGTTTGTGGGAGAGCATAGTTATAAGAGAGCTACCTTTTGCTCACCTCCTATATACTTTCTTGCCTCACAATTTGCACTTAACAATTCAGACTGTTACATAGTTACATAGGCTGAAAAGAGACATGAGTTCATCAAGTTCAAACTTCCTCACATTTGTTTGCAAAGTTTGCAACAAATTAGGAAAAAAAAATCCCTCTTGACCCCAGAATGGCAGTTTTATTCTTGGATCAAGAAGCTGTTACCCTACAGTTGAAAAATTACATAATTGCATATTATGTTTTTGCAATTATGCATCTAGTTGCACGCACTCTGATAAAACCACTTCTTCAGTCAGAGAATTCCACATCCTTATTGTTCCTATGGTAAAAAAAACGTTTCCTTTGCCTTTGACTAAATTGTCTTTCTCCCAGTGTAAATACATGACTTTGTGTCATATGCAAGGCCGTATTTGCCACGAGGCAGACCAGGCATTTGCATAGGGCGGCACTTTCAGGGGGGGGGCAACAAAAAATGCAACCCTAAGTGCAAGGGCAAATGCCTTGTTTGTCTTATATCCAGCCGGTTACCTCTTGCCCCCCCCCCCCCCCCCCAATGTGTTCAGATACTTATAGTGTAGGCGGGCGGCGAGGGAGTGCAGTCCTGTAAACTCTTCCTGCTTCCTCGCGTGCCCTTCTAGGATGAGCTGAAAATATGACGTCACACCGGCTCAAGCGGTGCTTGAGTGAGCAAAACAAGAAGAGCTCAGTTCCTTCATCGCCTCCATTGAGCACCTGCCCGCCCACCCATCTTCACCCCAGCCTAGCCAGCAGCCCCAGCAAGGAGCCTGCCAGCCCACATTGCAGCAGTCAGGGACAGGATCCACTCCAGCTCTCTCAAAGATAGGGAGGTTAATTGGATTTTAATAATACACTCAATTTTGTAAAAACATTTTTATGAGAAAATGTGTGTGTCAGTTAGTGAGCATATATGGGTGGCTGTCAGTGTGTGTGACAAACTGGACCTTGTCATGGCTTCTTGGAGGGGCATACTTGCCAACCTCTTACCCTGTTACAGGCATCATTGTTTGGGCATGAATCTCATGGAACTGAAATCGGATACAGAAAGTCCCGAACAACGCTGGACTTCCATCATCGCCTACGTTTGTTTCTATTTAGCTTAGAAGGACACTGCTCAGTGAGATCATTCATCTGGATGAAGGGAACAAGCTCCAGGGTAAGACTATTGACTCCATTCAGTAGTTTTTTCGTTTGCAAACTACCGAACTAGACCGGCCACAAGCTCTGATTCTCTGGAACTGTCATGGGAATGGGACAATGCCTGTGGTTGGTCAAATACATGACTTCCATGACTTTTTTTTGCCTGGAGATAATTGGGTTAATGCAGTATCTGACTCAATTATCTCCCAGGCAGAGAGAAGGCATTGTATGCCATGTGTGGAAGTGCCTTAGATTATACCTCTGTTATTATTGGTGTATAAGTTTGTGTCCCTGTCCCCAACAAGGTCCATGTGAGTGTCACCCTTGCATTGAGGACTTGCATAAAAGGTCAGTGTGGCTAATATTATACAGTTCCTGCTTAACCCTCAACACATAAGCTCGTGATTGAAGGGAACCGCTACACCACTAGCTCTTGTAAGAGTTTCACAGCTACACTCTCTTGGAGGAGAGGCCATCCCACTGAGTCCCTGGATCCAGAAGTTTGGTCCAGGGTGGGAAGGGACGATGAGACCCCAACCAAGCTGCGGCGCTTCATAGGGTCTACGGTGCTTATGGTGTCCGGTATGGTGCTTATGGTCCTCAGAGTCGGTTAGGAAGCATCAATTGGTGAATTTGTGAATGGATTTCCACACAATGGTTTGTATTGGCCCTCAGAAATTTTTGTATAATGTTATCATATCCCCTCTGAGGTGACTGAGGTAAACTAAAGAGCTTTAAATGTGTTAACCTTTTATTATACCTACAATGTTCCATTACTTTTATTAACTTTTTAGCCTGCCTCTGCACTCTTTCTAGTGCTATAATATCTTATTTTAGAACAGGTGCCCAAAATTGCACATAATGTTCAAGATGTGGTCTTACCAGTGATTTATAAAGAGACAAAATTATATTTTCATCCTGAGAATTAATGACCTTTTTCATGCATGACAATACCTTGCTGGCCTTAGCCACTGCTGATTGACATTGCATATTGTTTCATAGTTTGTTGTCTACAACAATTCCCAAGTACTTCTCGTGTGTTGCTATTAGAGTTGAGCGAACCCGAACTGAAAAGTTCAGGTTCTTACCGAACATAAGGTTTTTTGGACCCCAGACCCGAACACGGACTGTATGTTTGGATTTTAGTTCGGTGTTCGCCGATTTAATGGCGCGTTTTCAAAGGCTGCAGGGCAGCCAATCAACAAGCGTTTGACTTGTGTGCCCTTAGAAGCCATCACAGCCATGCCTACTAATGGCATGGCTGTGATTGGCCAGTGCAGCATGTGACCCAGCCTCTATATATAAGCTGGAGTCGCGTAGCGCCGCACATGCAGTCTTATTAGTGTAGGGAGAGGATGCTGCCACTGATAGGGACAGCTTAGGAAAGAATTCTGCAAACTAGTACATTAGTGGGTTGGGGTGCACTTCATATCTGAGAGTCAAATAGAAGCTTCAAATACCACGGTACATCAGAGTTTTAAAAGGTAAATACATTTTTGTTGCTAAATAGTACATTAGTGGGGTGCACTTCATATCTGAGAGTCAAATATAAGCGTCTAATAGTGTGCTTACAGCGCAGTGGTAAACATTTTTTTTTTCTGGGTGCTAATCTGCTAAATAGTATATTTTGGGGCGTGCACTTCATATCTGAGTGTCAAATCGAAGCGTCTAATAGTGTGCTTACTGCGCAGTTGTAAACATTCTAATTGTTTTGCTGCAAATCTGCTAAATAGTACATTTGCGGCCTGCGGTGCACTTCATATCTGAGAGTCAAATAGAAGCGTCTAATACTGCGCTTACAGTACAGTGGTAAACATTCTTATTTTCTGGGTTTTAATCTGCTAAATAGTACATTTTGTGGCCTGCTCTTCATATCTTAGAGTCAAATAGAAGTGTCTAATATTGCGCTTACCACACAGTGGTAAACATTCTTATTTTCTGGGTGCTAATCTGCTAAAAAGTAGAGGTTTTATAGTGTTTGTGAAAGTTACAGGGTCAAATATAAGGCTTGATTTAACTTTTTATTTTTATTGAAATTTGTCAGATTGGTTAGGTTGCCTTTGAGAGCGTATGGTAGCCAAGGAATGAGAATTAGCCCCATGATGTCATACCATTTGCAAAATAAGACAACCCAGGGTATTCAAAATGGGGTATATCCAGTCTTTTTTAGTAGCCACCTGTGACAAACTGCCATTTGCCACTGGGCATTGGAGAGGACTTATTGCTAGCCTCCTGCCCTGCGAACCTGTTATTTTCCCTGCCAAAAGGTTTATTTGTGCCTTTCTGCGGACTGTTAAAGCCATGCTACCCCAGATAGCTATGCCATGGAGCCCAGCCGTATACTGAAAGACGGAATGAAAGACTTTGGCTCCATGGCGATTGAACTGTATGTATTTTTATGTGTTTTATTGTCTTTTGCCTGCCATGTGGCTAATGGAGTTTTGCCTCTGTCCTTGGAGATAATTGGATTACTTCTCAATTATCTCCAGGATAGAAGACTCTGAAACTGGTTTGGGCCGGAAAGCCATGCTGGCAGTGGGTTTTTAAAAATACTTTTGCTAACTTTTGAATCCCTGGTCTGATTCATGCCATTTTTTAATATGGTGTTCCCCTGAATGGATTGATTATGAAAATGTATGTTTTATGTGTGTGACATGTATATTTTAGAAGTTATAGAAATGTATACATTTTTTTATAAGTTTTAGCTTGGAGATAATTGAGTAGATACAGTAGGAAACTCAATTATCTCCCAAGCAGAGGGGAGGGAATATGTGGGATGTAACCGATATGTGATTGGTTAATGACTAATTGCCTGTGGGCGCCTGCCTTGCAGGGGAGCAGTGCATAAAAGCAGAGTCCCTGTCATTAAACCAGAGTTCTTCTTGACCCTCAATACGTAGCCTTGTCTTGTTATTGGAGGGAACTGCTATATCACACTGGGGATTGCTATGCTCTGCATACTTCCTTGAGCTTTAATCACTTAACTCTTGTCCCTGATACCCTCTCCTGGAGGAGAGGTCTTTCCCACACGGTCCTGAATGCTGGAGGTTCATTCAGGATGGAAGGAAGACGGCGCGGCTCCAGTTAAGCTACGGCGATTGTGGAGTCTGCGGTGGTTGTGGTGTCGTCTGCAGTGCGTGGAGTCCTCAGGAAGTGCTAGGAGCATCCGTCAACGGAAGGCGTCCGTTACACCACCTAGTCACAAACACTGGCCAAAGTTAGCATTTATATTTGTTTGTGTGTTAAAAATGCTAACTTTGACCAGTGTGTGTGACTAAGTGGCTACTAAAAAAGGCTGAACATACCCCATTTGCAATACCTTGGGTTGTCTTATTTTGCAAATGGTATGCCATCATGGGGCTAATTCTCATTCCTTGGCTACCATACGCTCTCAAAGGCAACCAAACCAATCTGACAAATTTCAATAAAAAAAAAGAAGTAAAATGAAGCCTTATATTTAACCCTGTAACTTTCACAAACACTATAAAACCTCTGCATGTGGGGTACTGTTATACTCAGGAGACTTTGCTGAACACAAATAAGTGTATCAGAACAGTAAAATGTATCACAGCAATAATGTCATCAGTGAAAGTGCTGTTTGTGTGTGAAAAATGCAAAAAACCTCACTTTCACTGACAATATCATCGCTGTGATATGTTATACTGTTTTGAAACACTAATATTTGTGTTCAGCGAAGTCTCCCGAGTATAACAGTATGTACCCCCATGTACAGGTTTTATGGTGTCATAGAAAGTTACAGGGTTAAACACAGTACTAGCAAATTAAATTCTCTGGACTTTCGGCCTGGGTTGGCAGGCAGGTCCCTCAAATTGCAATCATTAAAATGACTTAATTAGGTAAAACTATTACATAACAATGCACATAGAATTTTAATATATATACATATTTATATATTTAACGTCTACGTGTATATTTATGAAATTATTTATGTAATTATGTATATGGACATGTGTATATTTCGTATTATTTTTATTTATTTATTTATATATATATATATATATATATATATATATATATATATATCATTACATTCTAAGTGTATTTTGATATAAATATATATATATTAATATCAAAATACTGTTAGAATAAAATTACATATATATATATATATATAATTTTTTTCATTATTAAAAATTATTTTTACTTTTTGTTATTTATTTTTAACATATTATTTATAATTTATAATAATATATATATACAATATATATAGTTATTATATATATTGTATATATACGTGTGTAATTTAAATCTAAGTGTATTTTTATATTAATATACGTATATATAAATATAAAAATACACTTAGTATGACATGATATATATGATATATATACATATATTAAATATAGATTTAATGCATGTATATATATCATATATATATATATATATATATATATAAACATTGTAAATTTTTTACACTGATTGCTTTATTTTTTTTACTTTATTTTTTATTTTCCACTTGCAGGGAGACTGCCTGTCAGCACAGACAGTCCCCCTACTGTGGTGGAATCTCGGTAAAAATAAATTTAGTAGGCCGAGATTACCACGTGGCATGTGTACGTGCATATACTGGTGTATCGGTCGGTTGGTTGCACGTGGCAAAGATACAATCAGTAGTGTACGGAGCATGTGCGAGAATACCGGATGTAGTATTCCCCTCCTCCATTGTGCTGGGCAAGCCATGTGGTCAAACAGGAAGTTATTTCTTATTCGATTGATTGGTTAAGAGAATGTGTGGGTGGAGCTAATTATGGGTGGAGTTACATGCTTATATAAGGAGCCTACACTATTGTCCGGGGCTCAGAACTTGTTGTATTTTGGTGACATTAGTCCCTCTGAGTCCCGATCGGTGAACCGAATAAAGAATCTCTTCCTTCCTGAAGAAACCTGTGTCCATCTCTCTGTGCTTGGCTTCCGTCAGTTTCTCCGGTATCATTTGGTGCATTGGCCGGGAAGCTCATCGTTCAACGGTAGCTGAGAAGCAGAGGCATGAGACGGTCTATCTTTGCCCACGTTCTCTACGGCTGCACCCCTGAACTTCTGCGTGGACCTCCCTTCGTCTCGGCGCCACTGGTCTGTTGTCCAGGAGATCATCGGCCTCTACGTAGTAAGTGCTGGGGTGTCCCCGTCGACGAGTGTGAACTCAGGTTCAGGAACGAGGAGGTAAGACGACCGCTGTTTTAGGGGTATTGGATACCGATTGTGCTGTAGGCCCATAAGGGGTTATTTGGAATCTGCCCCCTCCAGTGGAGGGAAGGAGCGAAGGCGCACTGCTCAATTAAACGCCCTGTAGTCAGCCCGTTTAATTTTGGTTTGGAGTCAGGCGGGGTTCTGGTGTAAATAGCCCTAGCCGGACACCGGTGTCTTGTCTAGACTAGCGTTCTAGGGTGTATATTTTGTTCGCTAGGTCGGAGGGACAGGGAGACTAAGCGGCGTCTGTGTAAATTCGGTCCGCTAGATCTCAACCTATCTTGGCTAAGTGGGAAGGCGTGTAAATTTGGAACCCACTAGATTTTTGATAGAGTAAATAGACTAAAAGGGTGCTGTTGTAAATTCCGCCCTCTAGTTCGCTATATGTGGTGCTTGGGCAGTGTGGCTAACCAAAACGTATGTAGATAGTTTTAGGTAGTCCATCAAGGAACTGGCCAATAGATTAGTTGGGAATTGTATATGTGTTAAAGATTGTTGTAGTAGCGTGTATATCTTGCTAGATAGCGTGAGCTCTGCCGTCTAGCGAGAGTGTGAATAGTGTGTAACTGTATTATAGCGCACGGTACCATAACCATGTATAATTACTGACACTGTAAATAAGTACTAATAATTGTCGTCTATATTGCATGTTTAACACCATAACCACTACTAATTGTACTGTGACTTTAAATTGTACTTTAACCTATGCTAACCGTACTGTAACTACTGTTTGTAAAGACGATGTTACTGGGGTATGTTATAGACGGGTAATTTAGATATAAAGAATTATAGCGTGGGTGACTGTATAGTTTCGCCAAAGGGCACAGTATTAGTTACTTAGTGACTGGTGTAACAACTGTGTGTGTACGGGAATTCCCTGAGTGTTTTGTTGTGTGCGTTTCACTTAGTAACTGGGGCTGTTGCTGAGGGAACGAGTGTGACCGTTGGTAGAGTGTTTGTATAGTATCTGTTGGAAACGACGCTCCATTGTTAAGTATGGGCGCGTCAGATTCGACGATTTTGGATCCCATAGGATGTATGATAAAGAATTTTAAAAAGGGATATACAGTATGTGATTTTGGGGTAAAGATGTCTCCAGCACGCTTGATTACATTGTGTAGTAGGGAATGGCCTACTTTGGTTGCTGCATGGCCGCCACGTGGCAGTTTGGATCCTAATCTGGAACAGCGTGTACACGTGGCTGTATCAGGTAGGCCTGAACTTTACGGCCAGTTTCCATATATTGATTGTTGGAGGCAGACCGTAAATGATTCGCCAAAATGGATCCGAGTATGCCACCAGGAACAATGTCGCCTCATGGTGGCCAGGACTCGCTTGTCCACTAGGGCCGTAATTATGCCCATTTTGGACACGCCCCTTGAGTCTGAGATCCCTATGCCGCCCCCTTACTCCTCCTCCACCGGAAGAGGAAGAGGAGGTGCTGCTGGAAAAGCTCCTCCCCTTGCCCCGTTGTCCCCACCTACTTCCTCCTCCAGCTCAGAGTCCAGCCCCCTTGTTTCAAAACCTCCCCTTCCGATACCTGCTTCCGTTAACCCCACATACCCAGATTTGGCGCCATATCTAGCTTCCGGTCAGGCTCCCCCTAGCCCGGCCCGGAATATTTTACTCCTTTTTCCCCTTAGTAAAGCTTTCCCATCCCCTTGCCTTACTACCCCTCGACTGGAACCCCTAACTGACGCATCTCAACGAAGCCCTATACTAACCCGACAACTGACCGGTACCCTCCAACCCCGATATTATCAAATGCCTCTTCGATTGACTCCTGGCCCGACACACATTAACGATGACGGCCAGATACAATATGCTGATCCAGTCTTTGTCTATGTCCCTTTTACAACCACCGATCTCTTTAATTGGAAAACCCATAACTCCTCTTACACCGAAAAGCCTCAAGCCATGACGGATTTGTTTACCTCAATAGTCCAGACGCATAATCCCACTTGGGCTGATTGCCAGCAATTATTAATGACATTGTTTAATAACGAGGAAAGGACTAGGATAAATCAAGCGGCAATTAAAGCGCTGGAAGAAGAGGCCCGCACACGAAATCAGGCCAATCCAGCAGCATGGGCCGCAACCCATTATCCAAATACCGATCCAAATTGGAATGTCAATGGCGCAGACATGGTTCATTTAAAAGCTTACAGGGACGCTATTATTGCTGGCATGAAAGCTGGAGGAAAGAAGACGATTAACATGTCTAAGACGGCTGAGGTATTACAGAAATGTGATGAATCGCCCAGTGTCTTTTATGACCGATTATTGGAGGCATACCGCTTGTATACCCCCTTTAATCCGGAGGCCCCTGAGAATTCTCGGATGGTTAACTCTGCCTTTGTCAGCCCAGCCTACGGAGATATAAAGCGCAAGCTACAAAAGTTGGAAAGGTTTGTAGGGATGTCCATAACCCAACTAATGGAGGTAGCGAATAAAGTGTACATGAACAGGGAAACAGAGACAAAGAAAGAGGAAGAGTGCAAGATGCGTAGAAAGGCAGATATGCTAGCGGTAGCGATCGCAGGCATAGACAGAAGGGAAAAGGAAGTGTATAGGGGAATGGATAGAGGCGATAGTAAGTGGAATGGGGAACCCCTGAGTAGGAATCAGTGCGCATACTGTAGGGAAGAAGGGCATTGAAGAAGTGAGTGTCCGCGAAGGGAACAGTATGAGAGAGACAGACCCAGGGCAGGATATGATAATTATAGAGGCAGAGCGAGAGGTAGAGGAGGTCCTGGAGGGAATAATGGTAGCAATAGAGGAAATGTTAGAGAAGACAGGTACTATCCAGCAGTGCAGAGATCCCGTGATAGAGAAGATAGGGACTTTGTAGGATTGGCTGACACGGTCATGGAGGACTATTGATACCGACCGGGCTCCATCCCCCTTGGCCGAGCGGAGCCTATGGTCGATGTGTCAATAGGGGGAATAAGGAGTGCGTTCATAAACGATACTGGTGCTGAACATTCGGTGGTGACTGACCTAGTTGCTCCTCCATCTGGAAGAACTATCACCGTAATAGGAGCAACTGGAAGGAGTGCTGCAAAACCGGTTCTTAAAAGTCGACTCTGTACATTGGGAGGCCACGTAGTGAAACATCAATTCCTTTATATGCCTGAATGTCCAGTCCAACTGCTAGGACGTGACTTGTTGTCAAAACTACAAGCGCAGATAAAGTTTCTACCAAATGGAACAACATCTTTAAAGTTCAATGGACCTTCAGGTATAATGACACTATCTGTACCAAAGGAAGAAGAGTGGCGACTTTATACAGTGTTGACTAGCCAAAACCCTAAGAGTGATGAATCCTTGTTCAATATACCAGGAGTTTGGGCAGAGAACAACCCACCAGGACTTGCTAGCAATATCCCACCAATTCGAATCGAACTGAAACTTGGGGTCTATCCAGTGAGCTTAAGGCAATATCATATCCCACAAAAGGCCAAGAAGAATATACAATCGTATTTGGATAAGTTCATAAGCAATAAAGGTGGCTGAAGTGACTCTGTGGATTCATCACTCCAGGCTTAAACCAGCAGCAGTAGATTCTTGGCAAGCTACACCAGATCCAGAGAATCCCTGCAAGATCCGGATAAAGCGCACAACTCAGTCGGAGTGATGAGGAGATATTGGGATTACAAGTGTGTTTAAAGAGATCAGTAAGTGAGTGTTTTGACGGCCATAATAAAGCCTGACCACTCACCCACGTGATATAGCCAGGGTGTCTTGAAGGGACCTCTGTGAAGGGAAGAGAGGACCTGCAGAACTCCATTCCTTGCAGCCCTTACATCCTGGAAGCTGAGGTGCCATCGCACGGACGAAGACTGAGGATGAAGACGTCGAAAGAAGTGTTTTTGATAATGTGTATTTTTGTGTCTTTAAATATTCAGGAAGGTAGAGGTACCGACACTCCTAGCTGTGAGGTTTGCATTAAGACTACTATAACAGGTAATCATATTTCCCAGACCCTAATTTGGCATTCACAATATGAGTGTAAAGGATATGTATCTAGGTGTAGATACTTAGGTATAGAATATAGTGTATGCCATTTAGGAGTAGGAGAACCTAAGTGCTTCAATCCAGAGTATCAACCCCGTACAATTTGGTTGACCCTCCGGAATGGAGATCCGCAGGGGACCCTAATAAATAAAACAGTATTAGAAACCGTACATTCTTCGGGTGTTCTGCTATTTGATGCATGTAAAGCAATATCAAGTGGTAGAAAACCGTGGAATGTATGTGGGGATCTTAAATGGGAGAGAACGTATGGGTCTAACGATAAGTATATTTGTCCCAGTAGTAAAAGCAAGTACGTAAGTCCAAAATGCCCAGATAGGAATTATAATTATTGCCCATATTGGTCTTGTGTGGGGTGGGCAACTTGGGGACAGACAGCAGATAAGGATTTGATTGTTACTAAGTTGCCTACCAAACCGTATTGTAAGTCTATGGAGTGTAACCCAGTCCATATACTTATTAATAATCCTGAACAATTTTTAGATAGGTTCGGTAACTTATTTGGGTTCCAGATATATGGGACGGGTTTAGATCCTAGGACAATATTATTTATAGGGATAGAGACCGATACCGTAGCATCCCAGGTTTTCCATTCTTTTTATGAAGAGATGAGTGTAGACAATAAGATCCCCCATAATGCTAAAAACCTGTTTATAGATTTAACTGAAAGTATTGCTGGTAGTCTTAATGTGACCAACTGCTATGTATGTGGAGGTACTAACATGGGAGACCAATGGCCCTGGGAAGCAAAGGAGGTAATGTCCGGTTCTGAGACAATTGAACAAATAATATCTTCACAAGCCGATTATCAAACGAGTGTTAGAGGTAAATCTGAGTGGTGATTAAAGACCTCCATCATAGGTTATGTTTGCATAGCAAGAAAGGGAATAATGTTTAACACATCTGTAGGAGAACTAACTTGTCTAGGGCAAAAAGCTTATGATGATAGTACAAAGAATACAACCTGGTGTTCGGTTTCAAGTGTCTCAGAACCACCTAACCCGTTTGCAAGTTATGCCAATTTAAAGGACGTGTGGTTTGATCTATCTATCACATCTAGTTGGAAAGCACCAGCAAATTTGTACTGGATCTGTGGTAAGAAGGCCTATTCGGAGTTACTACAGGACTGGGAAGGGGCATGTGTGTTAGGTATGCTCAAACCATCCTTCTTCTTGTTGCCTATTGAAACAGGAGAGACTTTGGGAGTTAAAGTATATGATGTGAATCATAGGAAGAAAAGGGGACCCTTAGAGATAGGTACCTGGGAAGATAATGAATGGCCTCCCCAGCGTATTATAGATTATTATGGGCCAGCCACTTGGGCAGAGGATGGTACTTTCGGATATAGAACCCCAATATATATGCTCAACCGCATTATAAGGTTACAGGCAGTGGTTGAGATAATTACCAATGAGACATCACAAGTGCTCAATCTCCTAGCGAAGCATAATACTAGGATGAGGACAGCCGTTTACCAAAATAGATTAGCTTTGGATTATCTATTGGCAGTAGAGGGAGGTGTATGTGGGAAGTTTAACCTAGGCAATTGCTGTCTTCAAATAGATGATGAAGGGCAAGCAATAGCTGAGCTTACTAGCCATATGGTTAAACTAGCGCATGTGCCTACTCAGGTATGGAAAGGGTATAATCCAAGTAGTTGGTTTGGTAATTGGTATGAGCAGTTTGGAGGACTTAAGGCATGGTTGGTGGAGTCATGCTAATCTTAATGCTGTGTCTTCTCCTACCATGTCTTGTTCCTTTGGTAGTTAGGTCTGTGCAGGGCATTATAGAAAATATAGCAGAAAGAAAGGCTGCTGCACAGATAATGGCCATATATAGATATGAGGCTCTAAATCAGGGAGAACTAGTGCAGGAAGAAGAATGTTGAGGGATTCATGTCATTAGTCGCAGGGTCTGGTCTGGTTCATGGCAACCTGAGGTATATGCAAACTAAGGTTAAGTGATGCCTCCGGAATTGTGAAAATATCAGAGGCATCAAAGGGGGGAATGTGGTGGAATCTCGGTAAAAATAAATTTAGTAGGCCGAGATTACCACGTGGCATGTGTACGTGCATATACTGGTGTATCGGTCGGTTGGTTGCACGTGGCAAAGAGACAATCAGTAGTGTACGGAGCATGTGCGAGAATACCGGATGTAGTATTCCCCTCCTCCATTGTGCTGGACAAGCCATGTGGTCAAACAGGAAGTTATTTCTTATTCGATTGATTGGTTAAGAGAATGTGTGGGTGGAGCTACTTATGGGTGGAGTTACATGCTTATATAAGGAGCCTACACTATTGTCCGGGGCTCAGAACTTGTTGTATTTTGGTGACATTAGTCCCTCTGAGTCCCGATCGGTGAACCGAATAAAGAATCTCTTCCTTCCTGAAGAAACCTGTGTCCATCTCTCTGTGCTTGGCTTCCGTCAGTTTCTCCGGTATCACTACAGGCAGATACACAGACACCTATTGTGGTCATGTGATCGAGTGATCACATGGCCGCAGGGTCCTGATCTGCTGAGGGGAGACTGCCCGGGCAGAAAGGCAGTCCCCCTGGACCGGGAGGAGTGCTGATCGCCACCGGGGGACCGACGGCGATCAGGTAAGTAGCCCTAGACCGTTATGACGGTTCAGGACTGTCATTGGTCCCCAAGTGGATTTTTCCGATGACGGTCCTGAACTGTCATCAGTCCTTAAGGGGTTAACAATCCATTCGTAGTTTCACAGTCAGGTGTGCAGTCTTGTGACCAGGACCCAGACACTGTCTGGGCAGCGGTCGGACGACCGGGACCCTGTATGCCTGATGTTGAAGTTAGGAGTCACAGTGTGGAATGGATTAGCAGGGTCTAATGCAGGGTAACCGCATGCCCCTGGTGTTGAGCACCAGCGTTTGTGCGACCACATATCAGAACCCTGATGCAGCTTCAGAAAAAAAGAGTACTGGATTCCAGAAGCAATCACCAGACTGATCCGCAACTTGGAACAGGATGTGACATTCACTGTAGCGGCTGTGCGCGCATTTGGCGTTGTCACCATGCTGCTGCTCGCCTGTCTGTGCTGCAGTGTAACTCCGGCCTTCCCGCACACCGCCTCATGAGACTGTGCGAGCAGCAGCAGGCGATAGTGGAGTTTCAGCTGCAGCACGCACGGGTTAGTGGCTATGCACCAGACTTCCCTCCAATTGATCAGAGTTAATGGATTTCAAGTGGACTCATTTCAATTATAGGGCCTCTAAAAAGTCCTGTATTGTTATTTGTCGTCACTACCTTCCCACACAAGGAGTGGGTCATTTGCGCGCCTGCTGCCTTCCTTGCATGTGGTAGCCGTTTCTCAGGGTCCCTGTAAGGAATGGAACCCTGATTCCCCATTACTCGTGGTCACCATGGTAGGCGCGGAAACTGGCATCGAAAGTTGATATGGATGACATCCGCATGCAAAGTCGCCGCCACAAGGATGTGCGATTTGCCCGAGGTTATCTAGAGTCAGCAAAGTTCCTTCTCAAATATAATGTCAACAGCTACTCTGCGGAACAGAGTTGTCTTTTTTATATGTCCCAATATTTTAGGGGCTACCCCAATTAAAAAAAAAAAAAAAAAAAAAAATATATATATATATATATATATATATATATAAACAGTGTTGGCTACCTCATCTTCCTCCTCCACCGCCACGGTCACCACCTCCTAACCTATGGGTCACTTATTATAAACTAGGTACACATTAGCAGATGCTTGTGACGGCCTTTTCTCTATGCATGAGGAGTTGAAAATTTCTCCATGCATCAGGTCTGCAAGAAATGTACTGCAGGCCGCAAATGTTTCTTTTGTTATATGTCCCAATTTTTTTGTGTGCTACCACAATAAAAAAAAAAAAACATAAATAACAGTTTTGGCTACCTCCTCCTCCTCCTCCTCCACCGCTGCTTCCACCTTCACCGCCACGGTCACCGCCTCTTCAACCTATGGGTCACTTAGTATAAACTAGGTACACATTAGCAGAGGCTTGTGAAGGCCTTTTCTCCATGCATCAGGAGTTGAGCATTTCTCCATGCATCAGGACTGCAAGAAATGCACCGCAGGCTGCAAATGTTTATTTTGTTGTATGTCCCATTATTTTGTGGGCCTATTACAAAAAAAAAAAAAAAAGATAAATAACAGTGTTGGCTACCTCATCCTCCTTCTCCACCGCTGCTTCCACCTACACCGCCACGGTCACCGCCTCTTCAACCTATGGGTCACTTAGTATAAACTAGGTACACATTAGCAGAGGCTTGTGAAGGCCTTTTCTCCATGCATCAGGAGTTAAGCTTTTCTCCATGCATCAGGATTGCAAGAAATGCACCGCAGACTGCAAATGTTTCTTTTGTTGTATGTCCCAATATTTTGTGGGCTACAACAATAAAAAAAAAAAAAAAAAAACATAAATAACAGTGTTGGCTACCTCATCCTCCTCCTCCACCGCTGCTTCCACCTCCACCGACACGGTCACCACCTGTCACGTATTCATCCGCTTAGAAAAATGTGGTTAATGGATTTTACTGTCCACACAGGAAAAGTTGTGCCGAGCAGCAACCAAATCCACAGAAGGGTTAATGCTGAGCAGCAATTATGCAAATGGTGATACCGGAGAAACTGACGGAAGCCAAGCACAGAGAGATGGACACAGGTTTCTTCAGGAAGGAAGAGATTCTTTATTGGATCACCGATCGGGACTCAGAGGGACTAATGTCACCAAAATACAGCAAGTTCTGAGCCCCGGACAATAGTGCAGGCTCCTTATATAGGCATATAACTCCTCCCATATTAAGCTCCACCCGCACATTCTCTTGACCAATCAATACAAATAAGAATTAACTTCCTGCTTGACCGCATGGCTTGTCCAGCATAATGGAGGAGGGGAATACTATATCCTGTATTCTTGCACATGCTCACTACTGATCGTATCTTGCCTCGTGCAACCAACTGATCGATACGTCAGCATATGCACGTACACATGCCACGTGGTAATCTCGGCCTACTAAATTTATTTTTACCGAGATTCCACCACATTCCCCCCTTTGATGCCTCTTGATATTTCACAATTACTTGAGGCATCACTTAACCTTGGTTTGCATACACCGCAAGTTACCTTGAACCAGACCAGACTTATCTTATGATGTGAATCTTCAACACTCATCTTCCTGCATTGGTTCTCCCTGATCTAGAGCCTTATATTTATAAATTGCCATTATCTGTGCAGCAGCCTTCCTCTCTGCTATATTTTCTATCAGGCTTTGCACAGACCTAACTACTAAGGCAGGAGTAGACACAACATTAAAATCAGTAGGACTCCACCTACCACTGCCTTAAGCCCTCCAAACCACTCATACCAGCTACCAAACCAACTACTTGGATTATACCCTTTCCATACCTGAGTAGGCACATGCGCTAGTTTAACCATATGGCTAGTAAGCTCAGCTATTGCTTGCCCTTCGTCATCTATTTGAAGACAGCAATTGCTCAGGTTAAACTTCCCACATACACCTCCCTCTACTGCCAAAAGGTAATCCAAGGCTAATCTATTTTGGTATACTGCTGTCCTCATCCTGGTATTATGCTTCGCTAGAAGATTGAGCGCTTGTGATGTCTCGTTAGTAATGATCTCAACCACTGCCTGTAATCTTATAATACGGTTGAGCATATAAATTGGGGTTCTATAACCAAAGGTACCGTCCTCTGCCCACGTGGCTGGCCCATAGTAATCTATAATACGCTGGGGAGGCCATTCATTATCTTCCCAGGCGCCTATCTCTATGGGTCCCCTTTTCTATCTATGATTCACATCATACACTTTAACACCTAAAGTCTCACCTGTTTCAATAGGTAACAAGAAGAAGGATGGTTTGAGCATACCCAACACACATGCCCCTTCCCAGTCCTGTGGCAACTCCGAATAGGCTTTCTTACCACAGATCCAGTACAAATTTGCTGGGGCTCTCCAGGTAGATGTGATGGATAGGTCAAACCACACATCCTTTAAATTGGCGTATCTTGCAAACGGGTTAGATGGTTCTGAGACATTTGAAGCCGACCACCAAGTTGTATTCTTTGTATCATCATCATAAGCTTTTTGCCCTAGACAAGTTAATTCTCCTACAGAAGTATTATACATCATTCCTTTCCTTGCTATGCAAACATAACCTATGATGGAGGTCTTTAATCTCCACTCAGATTTACCTCTAACACTCATATGATAATCGGCTTGTGTAGATATTAATTGGTCAACTGCCTCAGAACCGGACATTACCTCCTTTGCTTCCCAAGGCCATTGGTCTCCCATGTTAGTACCTCCACACACATAGCAGTTGGTAACATTAAGACTACCGGCAATACTTTCGGCTAAATCAATAAACAGGTTTTTAGCATTATGGGGGATCTTATTATCTATGCTCATCTCTTCATAAAAGGAATGGTATACTTGATGAGTCTGGGAGGATACCGTATCGGTCTCTATCCCTATAAACAATACTGTCCCAGGATCTAAACCCGTCCCATATATTTGAAACCCAAATAAATTACCATATTTATCTAAGAACTTGTCGGGGTTATTTATAAGTATATGGATGGGATTGCATTCCATAGACTTACAATATGGGCTGGTAGGCAACTTAGTCACAATCATGTCCTTGTCTACTGTCTGTCCCCAAGTTGCCCACCCCACACAAGACCAATATGGGCAAAAGTTATAATCTCTATTTGGGCATCTAGGACTCACATATTTATTTTTACTACTGGGACAAATATATTTATCGTTAGACCCATACGTCCTCTCCCATCTAAGATCCCCACATACATTCCACGGCTTTCTACCACTTGATATCGCCTTACACGCATCAAATAGCAGAACACCCGAAGAATGTATGGATTCTAATACCGTCTTATTAATTAGGGTCCCCTGAGGATCTCCATTCCTTGAGAGTCAACCAAATTGTACGAGGTTGATACTCTGGACTGAAGCACTTAGGTTCTCCTACTCCTAAATGGCACACACTATATTCTATATTTAGGTATCTACATCTTGATACATCTCCTTTACACTCGTATTGTGAATGCCAAATTAGGGTTTGGGAAATATGGTTACCTGTTCTTGTAGTCTTAATGCATACCTCACAGCTAGGAGTGTCGGTACCTCTACCTTCCTGAATATAAAAATACACATATAAAAACATTATCAGAAACACATCTGTAGCGGAGAGCTGATTTCTCGCAGCTATTCTCCACTTTAGATCCAAGGAAGGCTCAGGAACAAGTCATTAGTAAATCCACAGCAGAGTTTCCAGCAGGTAAAAAGTTACAGAAATATCCCCACAGCACTCCCAATAACTGGACGACACACAGTTTCAGGAGTAGAACTGACAATCGTTTATTCCAAGGTTTCTTATAAAGCCTGCTCCCATGCAAGGGAGGGAACTACAGTAATTATGACAGTAACCAATGCAGTGCTTGTTACCTCCCACACATCTCCTCCCCTCAGAGAGCGTCATAATCCCCTTAACTTGTACAGTGCTTTACCCCAAACTTGGATGTACCCCTAAACCATCACATATCCTTAATATTAGGGTACCGCTAGGTAGCCCTGATCTGGGTGAATATAATATCCAAAATTCACCCAGATCGGACCAGTGGTTCGGCAGTTACAGGAAGGTGAAGTTTGACCGACCGCACACGAGTTGGTATCCGAAAAGGGTTCCATGAGAATGGGCCCTGCGGTCGGTCTCCGTTCGGCAGTTAAAACAGACATTTATAACTGGCATCCATACTTTAATTCCCCTAGATAGTGATTTCCTCATTCGGTACTTTGTAACTACCGAATGGGGATTCGTTAACTCTCTCCGTTCGGCAGTTACGGAGCTCTGGAGGTCTCAGCGGTGTTTGGTTGTTTGAGTGTCCGATTTGAGTTCCAGACACTCGACGACAAAACACCGCTGAGATTTTCATGCGTAAGATGGCCGCCGCCACGTGTACGCATGCCGAATGGCGGCCACCCAGACACACTGTTAATGAGCCGGTTAACTTGCGGCTTGGAGAGAATGTGAACCTTAATTGCTGGCACACTTCTCTCCGGGGTGGTCTCTCCGTTCGGTAGTTTCCAGAAGTATATAGTACGGATGGAAACTACCGAATGACATACAATTCACATATTACATAGGCGAATAGCAATTTCAACATAGGTAAAAATATAACAATTACAGTCACACAGGCATTTTGCAGGACAGGCTTACTGCGTTCCGCTACACTGCTCCCCCTTGCCCACAAGCCGGCATACACAGTCTGATCCCACACGGATCGGCTTGGGGATGACCGGGGTGCTCACGGATTATTTCTCCAGATCAGTTTGTCGTGACAACCCGTCGGCGTTCCCATTTTGCTTACCCGGGCGGTATTGAATGTTAAAGTCAAAGGGCTGCAGCGCCAAACTCCAGCGCAGCAGCCTGGCATTGTCCCCAGCCACCCGGTTCAGCCAGACCAACGGGTTGTGATCCGTGAGCAAAGAAAAAGCCTGTCCATACAAATAGGGTTGTAATTTCTTCAAGGCCCACACCACAGCCAGGCATTCCTTCTCGATGGCGGCGTAGCTTACTTCCCGAGGTAAAAGTTTGCGACTGATGTAAGCCACGGGGTGTTCTCCGCCATCGGCCCCGACTTGGCTCAGTACTGCCCCCAATCCAAACATAGAAGCGTCTGTGTGAACAAGAAAACGTTTAGTTGGATTGGGGGCGGCCAAGACAGGGGCATTAACCAGTGCATCTTTCAAGTGTTGGAATGCCTGCTCACACTCCGGGGTCCAGGTTACTTGGCGGGGAAGGTTTTTACGTGTCAGGTCAGTGAGGGGTTTGGCCAGGGCACTATAATTGGGCACAAACTTCCGGTAATACCCTGCTGTCCCTAGGAAGGCTAATACCTGGGTTTTAGTTTTCGGGGTAGGCCACTGTGCTACTGCCTCTACTTTGGCTGGTTCCGGTTTTTGTTTACCACAGCCCACTCTGTGGCCCAGGTACTGTACCTCCGCCATCCCAATGCTACATTTCGCGGGTTTTAAGGTCAAGCCAGCTTCCCTGATCCTGTCTAGAACCGCTCCTATATGGGCCAAGTGTTCCTGCCAGGTATCGCTAAATATGGCAATATCATCGAGATACGCGCAGGTATAGTCTTGGAACCCATCTAGGAGGCGGTCCACCATCCGTTGGAAGGTAGCCGGCACGTTTTTCATCCCAAACGGCATGACCTTAAATTGGTACAAGCCGAATGGGGTGACAAAGGCGGACTTAGGGATGGCGTCCGGGGCCAAGGGAATCTGCCAATACCCTTTACACAAATCAATAGTGGTAAGGTATTGACCCCTGGCCATCCGGTCTAGTAACTCATCTATCCTAGGCATCGGGTATGCGTCGGATACGGTTTTCTCATTCAATCTCCTGTAGTCCACGCAAAAACGGGTCGTGCCGTCCCGCTTTGGTACGAGGACTACTGGAGAGGCCCAGGGGCTATCGGAGGGCTCAATGACTCCTAACTGAATCATCTCTTCAATTTCCTTGCGCATATTCTCCCGTACCGCTTCAGGGATGCGGTACGGAGTCTGGCGCATGGGAAGTTGGCCAGGGGTTTCTACTCGGTGGGTAGCCAGAGGGGTGTATCCAGGTACATTAGAAAAGGTCTCCTGCTTTTCTTGCAGTAGTTGTTGTACCTCGATACGCTCCTGTGGGCTTAACCGATCCCCCAGTACAACTGCTCCTAAATCCCCAGCCATCTGTCCGTCCTCTAACAGATCGGGGAGGGGTAGGCTGTCGCCTTCTTCAGAGGTGGGGGCGCAGATAGCTGTCACCTCCTCTGATCGCTCTTGGTAAGGCTTCAGCATGTTCACATGGATCATGCGTCGCCCCCCATTCCCTGCGCAGTGGCCAATTATATACGTGGTGTCACACCGTTGCTCTACCACCTTATAAGGGCCTTGCCAGGCGGCCTGTAGCTTATCGTGTCGGACAGGTTTTAAAATTAAAACTTTCTGTCCGACCTGAAAGCTACGGTCCCTGGCGCCTCTATCGTACCAGGTGCGCTGACGCGTCTGAGCGGCCTGTAGGTTTTCCTTTACCGTCTTTGTGAGAGCTTCCAGGCGATCTCGGAGGGCCAACACATATGGTACAATAGGGGTGCCGTCAGCGCTACGGTCTCCCTCCCAGTGTTCTCTAATCAAGTCCAGGGGTCCCCTTACTCTCCTCCCGAATAGCAGTTCAAAGGGAGAAAATCCCGTAGATTCTTGCGGCACCTCCCTGTAAGCAAACAGTAAGTGCGGCAGGAATTTTTCCCAGTCTCGGTGGGTCTCTGCGAAGGTTCGGAGCATCTGTTTTAAGGTGCCATTGAACCGTTCGCAGAGCCCATTAGTCTGGGGGTGGTACGGGGCACTAATGATGGGCTTAATCTTACAGAACTTCCAGAGCTGTTGGGTGACCTCTGCCGTGAACTGAGTGCCCTGATCCGAGATGATCTCCCTGGGTAACCCCATCCGGGAGAAAATCTGCATCAGCGCCTCAGCCACCGTCTCTGCATGGATATTAGTTAAGGCTACCGCCTCGGGGTAGCGAGTGGCGTAGTCCACTACGGTCAAAATGTACCGTTTGCCTGATGGGCTAGGCTTCCGGAAGGGGCCTACAATGTCTACTGCAACCCTATGAAAGGGTTCCTCAATTATGGGTAGGGGGTGCAGCTTTGCCTTACGCTTATCCCCCCTCTTTCCTACCCTCTGGCACGTATCGCAGGTGTTACAATACCTGCGCACCTCCTGGCTAATCCCTGGCCAGAAGAAACTTTGGGTCAGCCGATATCTGGTACGGCTGACCCCCAAATGTCCGGATAGCGGAATATCGTGCGCTATCCGGAGTAATTCGGTTCGGTACCTCTGCGGTACCACGAGCTGTCTTGCAGTTATGGGTTCTGACCCAGCTATCTCTTTACTTGTTTCCCGGTATAATAACTGCCTGTCCCATACAAATCTTTCCCCCTCCGCCCCAGGTTGGATAGAGGTGACCTTGTCTCGATATACTTGTAAGGTAGGGTCAGTGATCACCTCGGCTACAAACTCGTCAGGAGGGGCCCACGGCATACAGTCTAGGGAAGGGGAGGAATCTCTTACCTGGACCTCCGGCAGTGCGTTGTTGTTGTGCTGGGTGCGGGCCTGTTGCCTGGTGACTACTGGGTGTGCTTCCTCAGTAGTTTGTGGTTCAAAGGCGGAGGTGAGTTTTCCCAGATCATTCCCTAGGACCACCTCAGCAGGTAATTGCGGCATTAGTCCCACTTCCACATTCCCAAACCCCGCACCCCAATGCAAATGTACCCGGGCTGTGTCTAGCCGATACACGGCTCCCCCTGCAACCCTGACAGCCACAGTCTTATTCAGTTTGGCTTTGTCCGAAACCAAATGACTTTGCACCAGGGTGATGGTGGCTCCCGAGTCTCTGAGCCCCTGCATAGGCTTCCCTTCGAGATATACGGTCTGCCTATGGTGCTGTCGATTATCCGCCTGTGCTTGTAAGGGATTGGCCTCATGCAGCACTTCCCATTGTTCCACAGTCGTAACTGGAACGGCAGAGCTGTAGGGAAGTGGTACCTCATCTTGGTAGTGATGCGCGGCTGCTCTCGGTGGTGGTGGTGGAGGCCCTGGTCGGATCCAGGTGTTGCGGTCTCTAGACTGTGGACACTCTCGTTGGAAATGTCCCCACTTCTGGCATCGGTGGCATTGCACAGAAGCAGGTGTGCGGTATCTCTGCTGTGCTGCTGCTGGTGCTGGTGGAGGGAGTTGTCTTGGTGGGGGTTGAGGGTTAGGAGAGAAGAAATTCCCCCCTAGTGGCCGCATGGCAGGTTTGGTACTCACTGCCTTGGTCTGTCTGCGAGCGTCCATAAAATCATCTGCCTTTTTGGCAGCCTCGGTGAGGGTGGTGGGGTTGCGATCCCTCACCCATTCCTGTAGTTCTGAGGATATCCCCTCATAAAACTGCTCCAACAGCAGCATTTGTAACAAGTCCTCCATGGACCGCGCTTTACTGGACTGCATCCACCCAAGAGCTGCCCTTTCTAGTCGGCAAGCCCACTCTGCGTGCGAATCTTTGTCCGCCTTTTTCAATTCCCTGAAGCGCCTCCGGTATGCCTCTGCTGTTATTGCATACCGGGCCAGGATAATTTCTTTTACCCGGTTATAGTTCCTAATTTCAATATCAGGCACAGTGCGGTAAGCTTCAGCTGCCCTTCCTGACAGCCGTCCTGCTAATATGGGTACCCACTCTTCCCTTGGTATGTTATGCAGCGTACACAGTCTCTCAAAGTCTTGGAGGAAGGCATCTATATCCTCCTCTGCTTCCACATACGTTTTAAAAGCTTGATAGGGAATTTTGGGCTTACCCTCTTGTGTCACAGCTCCTGCTGCACTTCTTTCCGGTGTTTGTGGTCTCCTATTTCTCATCACAAACTCCTGCACCTCTGTCATTGTTTTAGAGATGATCTCTGTTGGTGGGTTTTCCCCATAAAAGGCCAGTCTGAATTGTAAGTGCCTTTGGAACTCCTCCTGTTCTGTTTCAGGTCTTTGTTCCGTGGCCTGGACCTCTTCTGCTCTGTACTCTGCCATTACTTCGGTGATAAGCGTTGCTTTGGATTTGCTGCTGGCAGAAACACCTTTCGCTTCCAGAAGGTCTTTCAATGTGGTTCTCTTTAGCGTAGAAAGGTCAATCTCCATTAATCCTTGTTCCTCTGTGAGTCTGGATCCCAGCGCTGCCAACCAATGTAGCGGAGAGCTGATTTCTCGCAGCTATTCTCCACTTTAGATCCAAGGAAGGCTCAGGAACAAGTCATTAGTAAATCCACAGCAGAGTTTCCAGCAGGTAAAAAGTTACAGAAATATCCCCACAGCACTCCCAATAACTGGACGACACACAGTTTCAGGAGTAGAACTGACAATCGTTTATTCCAAGGTTTCTTATAAAGCCTGCTCCCATGCAAGGGAGGGAACTACAGTAATTATGACAGTAACCAATGCAGTGCTTGTTACCTCCCACACATCTCC
Organism: Pelobates fuscus; assembly: GCF_036172605.1. Taxonomy (NCBI): domain Eukaryota; kingdom Metazoa; phylum Chordata; class Amphibia; order Anura; family Pelobatidae; genus Pelobates; species Pelobates fuscus. The sequence continues at coordinate 246,982,911 of NC_086320.1, forward strand.
TCCCCTCAGAGAGCGTCATAATCCCCTTAACTTGTACAGTGCTTTACCCCAAACTTGGATGTACCCCTAAACCATCACATATCCTTAATATTAGGGTACCGCTAGGTAGCCCTGATCTGGGTGAATATAATATCCAAAATTCACCCAGATCGGACCAGTGGTTCGGCAGTTACAGGAAGGTGAAGTTTGACCGACCGCACACGAGTTGGTATCCGAAAAGGGTTCCATGAGAATGGGCCCTGCGGTCGGTCTCCGTTCGGCAGTTAAAACAGACATTTATAACTGCCATCCATACTTTAATTCCCCTAGATAGTGATTTCCTCATTCGGTACTTTGTAACTACCGAATGGGGATTCGTTAACTCTCTCCGTTCGGCAGTTACGGAGCTCTGGAGGTCTCAGCGGTGTTTGGTTGTTTGAGTGTCCGATTTGAGTTCCAGACACTCGACGACAAAACACCGCTGAGATTTTCATGCGTAAGATGGCCGCCGCCACGTGTACGCATGCCGAATGGCGGCCACCCAGACACACTGTTAATGAGCCGGTTAACTTGCGGCTTGGAGAGAATGTGAACCTTAATTGCTGGCACACTTCTCTCCGGGGTGGTCTCTCCGTTCGGTAGTTTCCAGAAGTATATAGTACGGATGGAAACTACCGAATGACATACAATTCACATATTACATAGGCGAATAGCAATTTCAACATAGGTAAAAATATAACAATTACAGTCACACAGGCATTTTGCAGGACAGGCTTACTGCGTTCCGCTACAACATCTTTCGTCGTCATCCTCAGTCTTCGTCCGTGCGAAGGCACCTCAGCTTCCAGGATGTAAGGGCTGCAGGGAATGGAGTTCTGCTCGTCTTCACAGGGGTCCCTTCGAGACTTTTCCTGGCTTATATACTATACGTCGGTGAGCGGACAGGCTTTATTATGGCCTTCTCACTCACTTACCAAATCTCTGAAACATTAAAATTTGTAATCCACAAAGTTCCTCGTCACTCCGACTGAGTCGTGCGCTTTAACCGGATCTTGCAGGGATTCTCTGGATCTGCTGTAACTTGCCAAGAATCGACTGCTGCTGGTTTAACCCTGGAGTGATGTATCCACGGAGTCACTTCGGCTACTTTTATCGCTGTAGGGGTAGACAAAAGAACAACATAAGGACCTCTCCACTTGGGCCCTAACGGTACATTATTCCACTCTTTAATCCACACTTGGTCTCCTGGGTGGTAACTATGAACTGGGGGATAAATATTCACAGGTAATCTATCTTGTACCCATTTCTGTACCTCCTCCATAGTCTTACCCAACTCTACAACCTGCTGCCGGGTAATTCCTTCTCCCAACTGACTCAAATCCCCCCTTAAGTTACCAAGTACGGGAGGTGGTCGCCCATACATGATTTCAAAAGGAGAGAGGCCCATCCTTCTGGTAGGTGTACTGCGGATTCACAATAGAGCTATGGGTAAGAGAACGTTCCACTTAAGTTGGGTTTCCTGACACATTTTAGCCAACTGATTCTTAATAGTTCTATTCATTCTCTCTACCTTACTAGAACTCTGGGGTCTATATGCCGTATGAAGCCTCCACTTTATACCAAGCATATGAGTCAGTTGTTGTAGGCACTGATGAACAAAAGCTGGACCATTGTCCGATCCTATAGAGCAGGGTAGTCCATATCGGGGTATTATTTCTCGTAACAGGAATCTCAAACTTCTCCTGCTTTCTCCGTACGAGTAGGACATGCTTCTACCCAGCCTGAATAGGTACACACAACTACCAGCAGGTAGCGATGTCCACCAGATTTAGGCATCACTGTATAGTCAATTTGTAAATCGGACATGGGGAGTCCCCCCATAAACTGAACTCCTGGTGGCTTTACTGGTCCTTGCCTTGCATTATTTTTAGCACACGTTACACATCTTCGTACAATGGCCTGAGTCAAGTTGGACAATCTTGGTATGTAGAAATGTTTTCTGAGAGATTCTTCTGTGCTGTCTCTCCCAGAATGTGTCCCGTTGTGATAGTTTTGGACAATTTCTACCGCTAGTGATGCTGGAATGACTATTCTTCCATCTTCTAACTGATACCATTTGTTCTCCAAATACTTTCCAGGTTCAGTCTTTAACCACTCCTCTTCTTGAGCTGTATAAACTGGAGTCCATTGAGACAGTGGAGTTGGTATAAGAGCAGCTATATGCCCCACATACTCCTGTCTTCCCGATTCAGCGGCACGCTTAGCTGCACTATCTGCCATCCGATTTCCTTTGGTTACATCACCATCTCCTCTCAGATGCGCTCGACAATGTATAATACCGACTTCTCTCGGCTCCCACACTGCTTCCAATAGTTGTAGGATTTCAGCTGCGTACTTGATTTCTTTGCTTTCTGAATTCAATAGTCCTCTTTCTTTATACAAAGCTCCGTGGGCATGAGTGGTTAAAAACGCATACTTGGAGTCCGTGTAGATGTTCACTCTTAAACCTTCAGCCAATTGTAACGCTCGTGTCAGTGCTATCAATTCTGCCTTTTGTGCTGATGTTCCTTTTGCCAGTGGCCGAGCTTCTATCACCTTGTCTATTGTTACTGCATATCCTGCATAGCGGATCCCTTCTTTCACATAACTACTGCCGTCGGTGTAATATTGAACATCGGGGTTCTGGATGGGAAAATCACGAAGATCGGGTCTACTTGAAAATACTTCATCCATTACTTCCAAACAATCATGTTGACTTTCAGTAGGTTGTGGCAAAAGGGTAGCTGGATTTAAGGTATTTGCAGTCTCTAAATGCACTCTTGGGTTTTCACACAACATTGCTTGATACTTGGTCATACGGCTGTTACTAAACCAATGATTTCCTTTGTAATCCAACAACGTCTGTACTGCATGTGGGACTCGTACATAAAGTTCTTGACCCAGAGTGAGTTTATCGGCTTCAGCTACTAGCAGGGCGGCTGCAGCTACGGCTCTTAGACAAGGTGGAAGTCCGCTGGCCACTGCATCCAGTTGCTTAGACATGTAGGCAACAGGTCTTTGCCATGATCCCAAGTACTGTGTCAATACTCCCACAGCCATTCTTCTTTGCTCATGTACATACAGGTAGAATGGTCGTGTGTGATCAGGTAGACCTAATGCTGGGGCACTCATCAAAGCCTTCTTCACATCTTCAAATGCCGTTTGCTGTTCTTGAGTCCATAAGAAGGGGTCGTGCTCTGTACCTTTGATAGCTGCATACAGAGGTTTTGCCAGTATCGCGTAGCTGGGAATCCATATCCTACAGAAGCCTGTTGCCCCCAAGAATTCTCGCACTTGTCTTCTATTCTTGGGTATCGGTATTTGGCACACAGCTTCTTTTCTCTCTGGCCCCATAATTCTTTGACCTTCAGAGATATGGAATCCCAGATATTTGACAGTTGGCAAACACAACTGAGCCTTCTTTCTAGACACCTTGTATCCTGCCTTCCAGAGAATGTGTAGTAGATCGTGCGTTGCTTGCTGACATATTTCCTTTGTAACTGCTGCTATCAACAAGTCATCTACATATTGTAACAATACACACTCTCCTGGGATGGACTCAAAATCCAATAAATCTTGACTTAGAGCTGAACCAAATAGGGTAGGTGAATTTTTAAACCCTTGGGGCAGTCTTGTCCAGGTCATTTGGCATTTTGAGCCCGTTACAGCGTTTTCCTATTGGAAAGCGAAGATACATTGACTTTCTGCGGCAATTCGGAGGCAAAAGAAGGCATCTTTGAGGTCTAAGACTGTAAAATAAGTAGCCCCGCCCGGAATTAAAGCAAGCAGGTTATATGGATTGGGCACAACTGGATGTATACTAACAACCGCATCATTGACTGCTCTCAAGTCCTGCACAGGTCGATACTCATCTGTACCGGGCTTTTGAACAGGCAGCAATGGGGTGTTCCAGGGGGAAGTACAGAATTTTAGGATACCATACCGTATGAACTTATCCAGATAAGATTGGATGTTCTTCTTAGCCTTCTGCGGGATGTGATATTGTCTTAGGCTCACTGGATAAACCCCAAGTTTTAGTTCGATTTTAATAGGTGGAATATTGCGGGCCAGTCCTGGTGGGTTGTTCTCTGCCCAAACTCCTGGTATGTTGAATAAGGATTCATCACTCCTAGGGTTTTGGCTAGTCAACGCTGTATAAAGTCGCCACTCTTCTTCCTTTGGTACGGATAATGTCATAATACCTGAAGGTCCATTAAACTTTAAGGATGTTGTTCCATTTGGTAGGAACGTAATCTGCGCTTGTAACTTAGATAGCATATCACGTCCCAGCAATTGGACTGGACATTCAGGCATATAAAGGAATTGATGTTTTACTACGTGGCATCCCAATGTACAGAGTCGAATTTTAAGAACCGGTTTTGCAGCACTTCTTCCAGTTGCTCCTATTACAGTAATAGTTCTTCCAGATGGAGGAGCAACTAGATCAGTCACCACCGAATGTTCAGCACCAGTGTCGATCATGAACGCACTCCTTTTTCCCCCTATTGATACATCGACCATAGGCTCCGCTCGACCAAGAGGGATGGAGCCCGGTCAGCATCAATAGTCCTCCATGACTGTGTCAGCCAACCCCACAAAGTCCCTATCTTCTCTATCGCGGGATCTCTGCGTTGCTGGATAGTACCTGTCTTCTCTAACACTTCCTCTATTGCTACCATTATTCCCTCCAGGACCTCCTCTACCTCTCGCTCTGCCTCTATAATTACCATATCCTGCCCTAGGTCTGTCTCTCTCATACTGTTCCCTTTGTGGACACTCACTTCTCCAATGCCCTTCTTCCCTACAGTACGCGCACTGATTCCTACCCAGGGGTTCCCTATTCCACTTACTATCGCCTTTATCCGTTCCCCTATATACTTCCTTTTCCCTTCTATCTACGCCTGCGATCGCTACCGCTAACATATCTGCCTTTCTATGCATCTTGCGCTCTTCCTCTTTCTTTGTCTCCGGGGATGGAGCCCGGTCGGTATCAATAGTCCTCCATGACCGTGTCAGCCAATCCTACAAAGTCCCTACCTTCTCTATCGCGGGACCTTTGCGCTGCTGGATAGTACCTATCTTCCCTTACACTTCCTCTGTTCCCATTACTCCCTCTATTACCATTGCTCCCTCCGGGGCCTCCTCTACCTCTCGCTCTGCCTCTAAAGTTTCCGTAACCTGCCCTGGGTCTGTCTCTCTCATACTGTTCTCTTCGCGGACACTCACTTCTCCAATGCCCTTCTTCCCTACAGTATGCGCACTGATTTCTACTCAGAGGTTCCTCATTCCACTTACTATCGCCTCTATCTGGGCCCCGTCTATCTACGCCTGCGATCGCTACCGCTACCATATCTGCCTTTCTGCGCATCTTGCGCTCTTCCTCTTTCTTTGTCTCTGTTTCCCTGTTCATATATACTTTATTCGCTACCTCCATTAGTTGGGTGATAGACATACCTGCAAACCCTTCTAACTTTTGTAGCTTGCGCTTAATATCTCCGTAAGCTTGGCTGACAAAGGCGGAGTTCACCATTCGGGAATTATCTGCGTCTTCCGGATTAAAGGGGGTATACAAGCGGTATGCCTCCAATAATCGGTCATAAAAGACACTGGGCGCTTCATCACTTTTCTGAATCACCTCAACTGTCTTCGACATGTTAATAGCTTTCTTCCCTCCGGCTTTCATGCCAGCAATTATAGCGTCTCTATAGGCTCTGAGTTGAACCATATCTGCGCCATTTACATTCCAATCGGGATCGGTATTAGGGTAATGTGTTGCGGCCCATGCTGCTGGATTGGCTTGATTCAAAGCACGGGCTCTATCCTCTAGCGCTTTAATGGCCGCTTGATTAATCCTTGTCCTTTCCTCATTATTGAACAATGTCATTAATAACTGCTGGCAATCAGCCCATGTCGGGTTATGTGTCTGAACTATCGAGGTGAACAGATCGGCCATAGCTTGTGGTTTCTCAGTGTACGAGGAATTGTGGGTCTTCCAATTCAAGAGATCGGTAGTCGTGAACGGGACATATACGAAGACTGGGTCAGCATGTGCCATTTGACCTGCGGCATCGAGATAGGCTGACCCGGGATTCAGACGAAGAGGCATCTGATAATGTCTAAGTTGTTGGGTACCGGTCAGTTGTCGGGTTAGTATAGGGCTACGTGGAGGGGCGTCAGTTATGGGTTCCAGTCGGGGGGAAATAGGGCATGAGGATGTGGGAGCTTGATTTTGGGAAAAGTTGGTAAATAGAATACTCCCAGCCGAGCTAGAAGAAGCTTGACCGGAAGTTTGAAGTGGCGCCAAATCAGGATATTCAGATCTAACGGGGGTTGGTTCTGGTTCCGGAAGGGGAGGTTTAATACGAGGGGGGGGTGGATTCTGTACTGGAGGAGGAAGCGGAAGTGGATGAGGGCAATGAGGGGAGGGGTATAGAACTTCCTGCACTCGCGTCACCTCTTCCTATAGGGAAGTAAGGGGGCGGCAAAGGGGTCTCGGACTCAGGGGGCGTGTCCAAAATGGGCCTAACCACAGTCCTAGTGGACAAACAAGTCCTGGCCACCATGAGGCGACATTGCTCCTCGTGGCATATCTGAATCCATTTTGGCGAGTCGTTTACGGCCTGTCTCCAACAATCAATATATGGAAACTGTCCGTAAAGTTCAGGCCTACCTGACACAGCCACGTGTACACGCTGTATCAGGGTTGGATCCAAACTACCACGTGGCGGCCATGCCGCAACTAAAGTAGGCCACTCCCTAGTGCACAAAGTGACCAAACGTACAGGAGACATTTTAACCCCCAAATCACATGTTTTGAATCCCTTTTTAAAATTCTTTACCATACAACCTAAGGGATCCGGAATCGTTGACTCCGACGCGCCCATACTTATCAATGGAACGTCGTTGACAACGAATACTATGCACGCGTACTATTCAACAGTCACACCCGTTTCCTCTGGCAACAGCACCACGTGGTACGGTTACCAAGTGAAACGTACACAATAACACAATAAACACTCAGGGAATTCCCGTACACACACAGCTGTTACACCAGTCACTAAATAATCAATATTATGCCCTTTGGCGAAACTATACAGTCACCCACGCTATAATTCTCTATGTATGAATTACCCGTCTATAACACACCCCAGTAACATCGTCTTTTACAAATAGCGGTTACAGTACGGTTAGCATAGGTCAAAGCACAATTTAAGGTCACAATACAATTATTAGTGGCTATGGTGTTAAACATGCAATAGACGACAATGATTAGTACTTATATACAGTGTCAGTAAATATACAGGGTTATGGTACCGTGCACTATGATACAGCAACACACTATTAACACTCTCGCTAGACGGCTGAGCTCGCGCTATCTAACAAGATATACACTTTACTAACAATCTTTAACACATTTACAATTCCCAACTAAACTATTGGCCAGTACCTTGAATGGACTACCTAAAACTATCTACATCCGTTTTGGTTAGCCACACTGCCCAAGCACCACATATAGCGAACTAGAGGACCGAATTTACACAGACGCCTCTTAGTCGATTACTCTATCAAAAATCTAGTGGGTTCCAAATTTACACGCCTTCCCACTTAGCCAAGATAGGTTGAGAGCTAGCGGACCGAATTTACACAGACGCCGCTTAGTCTCCCGGTCCCTCCGACCTAGCGAACGAAATATACACCCTAGAACGCTAGTCTAGACAAGACTTCGGTGTCCGGCTAGGGCTATTTACACAGAACCCCGCCTGACTCCAAACCAAATCAAACCGTCTTACTAAAGAGCGTTCGACTGAGCGGTGCGCCTTCGCTCCTTCCCTCCGACAGAGGGGGCAGATTCCATACACAATTCAAACCCCTTATGGGCCTACCGCACAATCGGTATACCCCTAGTGGGTCTGCCGTCTAAAACAGCAGTTGTCTTACCTCCTCGTTCCTGAACCTGAGTTCACACTCATCGACGGGGACACCCCAGCACTTCTTACGTAGAGGCCGATGATCTCCTGGACAACAGACCAGTGGCGCCGAGACGAAGGGAGGTCCACGCAGAAGTTCAGGGGTGCAGCCGTAGAGAACGTGGGCAAAGATAGACCGTCTCACGCCTCTGCCTCTCAGCTACCGTTGAACGATGAGCTTCCCGGCCAATGCACCAAATGATACCGGAGAAACTGACGGAAGCCAAGCACAGAGAGATGGACACAGGTTTCTTCAGGAAGGAAGAGATTCTTTATTGGATCACCGATCGGGACTCAGAGGGACTAATGTCACCAAAATACAGCAAGTTCTGAGCCCCGGACAATAGTGCAGGCTCCTTATATAGGCATATAACTCCTCCCATATTAAGCTCCACCCGCACATTCTCTTGACCAATCAATACAAATAAGAATTAACTTCCTGCTTGACCGCATGGCTTGTCCAGCATAATGGAGGAGGGGAATACTATATCCTGTATTCTTGCACATGCTCACTACTGATCGTATCTTGCCTCGTGCAACCAACTGATCGATATGTCAGCATATGCACGTACACATGCCACGTGGTAATCTCGGCCTACTAAATTTATTTTTACCGAGATTCCACCACAATGGGAACCTGGTAACTGCCTTTGGGGGGTCAAAGGCCAGTTACAGCCTATCAGATCTAGAGGAGGGGTATTTAGGCCCAGTTCTCATCCTGCTCAGTGCCCTGTGGTTGTCCGAGAGCGCATTCCTGATTCAAGATTCTTCTGGTTTTTGACTTTGGCTTTGATTTTGACTTCCCTGTATTCTGTATCCCTGACTTCTGGCTTACTCTTATCGTTGTGTCTCTTTCTGTATCCCCTGACCTCGGCAAGTATCCTGACTTTTCTTTGGTACGTTAAGTCCTGCCATTCTAAGGCCCAGTAATACGTTACCTATTAGTCATCTGTGTGACACAATTCTACGTGCTGGATCAACTAGTAAACCTGACATTACGACATGGCCATAGATCCTGTAGAATTGTGTCAGCAGATAGCTGCTTGCGAGAGAAAGCTAGTGGAGAATGATCACCGTATGGATCAGTTTACCCAGGCTTTCAGTACGCTCCTTACTCGAACAGCGCATCTGCAACCTGCAGCTTCTCCTACTGTGTCACCTCTGCCTAATGTACCTCCTGTAGTACATAAGGCACCTACGATCTCCCTATCTCCTCCCCTGCATTTTGATGGTAATATTCAAGAATGCCGGGGATTTATTAACCAAATTAAGTATCATTATGAGGCCTCACCGGGATCTTTTCCCACTGACAGAGTTAAAATTGGTTACCTGATGAACCAACTTAAAGGTAAAGCTTTAGCTTAGGCTAATCCGTTATGGGAAAGTAGTAGGAGCATTGCACACAATTACCAGGAATTCCTTGCGGAATTTAAACTTACGTTTGAACCATTAGGCAGGGAGGATGACGCCTCCACTGCCCTAATGCATATTAGACAAGGGAACCGGTCTATCTCGGAGTATGCCATAGAATTTCGCACCTTTCTTCCGAGGTAGACTGGACTAACAGCGGATTAATCTCAGCATTTAAGAAGGGATTATCTGAGTCTATGTTGGATGAGATTGCTGCCAAATAACTACCCAAAAAACTCAATGAGTTTATTACGTTTATTATGCTAATTGATAATAGACTCAGAACCAGAAATAAAACCAGACGTATGGCTTTGCCATTAGCCCACCATTTCTCCAGGCTGGTTGTCCCTGACCTCTCTATACAATCCGAACCCGAACCTATGCAGTTGGGGGTCACTAGACTGTCCGAGGCAGGAAGACAACATCGGAGAAGAGAGGGTCTATGCATATACTGTGGTGAAAAAGGACATATGAGGAGTACTTGTCCCATAAATCCGGAAAACTACCGCACCTAAGAAGCTTAAGGGGACAGGTCTTAGGTGTAATGGATACGTCCTCTGGGAATAACAATAATAGATTTATCCTTGATATTATGATCATAGTTGACAAAAATAACTTTTCATGCAAGGCCCTGATGGACTCAGGTGCAGCAGGAAATTTCATTGATGTTCATTTTGTTAAAAAGAATGCTATACCTATCAAGGAGAGAATATCACCTCTGGCCGTTGAGGCTGATGGGAGACCACTCTCTCAACCCTTCATTACCCATGAAACCTTGCCCATTAACATGTCTATTGGTGCCTTACATGAGGAAGATATCATATTCCAAGTTATTGCATCGCCTTCTTGCCCTATCATATTAGGCTTTCCTTGGCTTAGTAAGCACAACCCTCATATTGACTGGGCTAATGGGGAAATATTGGAATGGGGCAAGGATTGTAATGGGAAATGTATGTTACACCTCACCAAGAGAGTGGGTACCATTAAATTACCCACTACTATACCTCAAACCCCTGAAGTTCCCATACAATACTGGGAGGTTAAGGAAGTATTTGGTAAGAGTCAGTCCAATATCTTACCTCCTCACAGGTCATATGACTGCTCCATAAATCTGTTACGCGGCGCTATGCCACCTAAAGGGGCAGTATATGCCTTATCGCCACAGGAGAGTAAAATAATGGAAGAATATATCAAAGACTCACTAACAAGGGCCATATACGGAAATCATCCTCACCAGCTGGTGCAGGCTTCTTTTTTGTAGAAAAGAAAGATGGAGAATTACATCCACTACAGAGCATTAAATAAGATTACTGTTAAGAATGCCTATAATAATTCCTCTCATTTCCGAATTGTTTGATAGACTCCAGGGTGCTAAGATCTTTACCAAACTGGATCTCAGGAGTGCATACAATTTGGTAAGAATCATTGAAAATCATGAGTGGAAAACGGCATTTAACACTAGATGCGGGCACTATGAGTACCTTGTTATGCCTTTTGGGCTATGTAATGCACCGGCCAGGATTTTATTAATGATGTACTCAGGGATTATATCTATTCTTTTGTCCTGGTTTATTTGGATGATATCCTTATTTATTCCCTTGACCTTCAAACCCACCACAAACAGGTCAAACAAGTATTGCAGACTTTACTGGAAAACAAACTTTATTGTAAATTGGAAAAGTGCTTGTTTGATCAGACTGAAGTACAATTTTTGGGGTATAACATTTCTGCCTCTGGTTTTCAGATGGCCCCTAAGAAACTAGAGGCTGTTATACAGTGGCCAGTACCTAGCGGACTAAAAGCCATGCAAAGATTTATTGCGTTTGCAAACTATTACAGAAGATTTATGTAATAGCCCCCATCACCAATATGACACGTAAGGGGGCTAGTAGTACGGTATGGTTTAAGGAAGCTAGAGAGGCTTTTGAACTTCTTAAACAAAGTTTTGCTTCTGCTGACATACTGAGACACCCTGACACCAGCAAACCCTTCATATTGGAAGTCGATGCCTCCGAAACTGGGGTAGGGGCGGTTCTTTCTCAAAGGGAGATGCAGGACACCTCTTTGCATCCTTGTGGTTACTTTTCCAGAAAGTTGTTGTTACGATTGCCTCCGGTCTAGCAGGAGGTTGGATCGCTTGGTTCCCGAAGTCAGAGAGTCGAACGATGCTTCAATCGGTAGAAACCTGTAAGTGTAGAATATCCCACTAGCTATAGTAAAGCTAAGATTCCCGGATCCCTACAACACGAGTCGAGGCTGCGAGTTGAGGGTAAAACAAACTGGCTTTAATGGCACACAAGCATGGCAATTTATGCAAGTCCCCAGGTCCAGGGACAGCCCCCTATGGACCTGATGGGATACAGGTACAATGCAACTAGTCAACCAATCACAATACAATGTATCTTTCAAACTAGTACCCGCCCAGCTTGGAGATAATGAGGCCAACGGTTATACAATCTAACTATCTCCAAGCGCCCAAAAGACCATGCTTTATTGTGTTCCAAAGAACAGCATACAAATATATAACTTGGGCATTATAGAGAGAATATAGTTAATTCCACAAATCATTTGGTAGCTCAGATCTGGATGCATCAAGTGTATAAATTGCGCCCAGAGCCCACGAACAGAACGGGAGATTTCTGCTATAAAAATCTTGTTCGGTAGTTGGATTGTAAGCTGTTACAAACTGCTATTTGTAACTGGGCCTTTTCCCTGGATTGTGGAGAAGCCTATTTGCCAGCCTCCTCCCACATGACTATGGCCCTGGGAGATTGGGCCCTTTAAAAACAGTATTAGGCCATACCAGAGTGTATGTCACTCATTCTGGCCCTTTAAATCCTGTGGGGAAGGATTGATACGTTTTATATGGCACTTAGGATGCAGTCAAAGTGCCGAAGTTGTCGAAGTAGTGATGTCGCGAACACGACATTTTCGGTTTGCGAATGGCGAACGGGAACTTCCGCAAACGTTCGCGAACCGGCGAACCGGGCGAACCGCCATTGACTTCAATGGGCAGGCGAATTTTAAAACCCACAGGGACTGTTTCTATCCACAAAAGTGATGGAAAAGTTGTTTCAAGGGGACTAACACCTTGACTGTGGCATGCCGGAGGGGGATCCATGGCAAAACTCCCATGGAAAATTACACAGTTGATGTAGAGTCTGGTTTTAATCCATAAAGGGCAGAAATCATCTAACATTCCTAAATCACAATTGATATGGATTGACACCTGACATATGACATATTGACACCTTGACATATGGATTGACATTTGTCCTCAGAGACCCTGATACACACTGACACAGAGCAGAATAGGGACTGTTCTCCTTACATAGGGTCACTTGGCAGGTATGGATTGACACCTGTCCTCAAAGCCCCTGATACACACTGACAGCGAGCAGAATAGAGACTGTTCCCCCTACATAGGGTCACTTGGCAGGTATGGATTGACACCTGTCCTCAAAGCCCCTGATACACACTGACACAGAGCAGAATAGAGACTTTACCCCATTCTCAGAGACCATGATACACACTGACACAGAGCAGAATAGAGACCGGGGTCTAGTAGCATGGACACCCAGCACAGGTCGTTCTCCTTCAGCCTTTTTATACGAGGGTCCCTCAACAGGCACGACAGCATGAAAGACCCCATTTGCACAAGGTTGGATGCCTAGAAACTCATTTCCCGTTCCTCCTCCTCACACAGAGCAGAATAGGGACTGTTCCCACTACATAGGGTCACTTGGCACGTATGGATTGACACCTGTCCTCAAAGCCCCTGATACACACTGACACAGAGCAGAAAAGGGACTGTTCCCCCTACAAAGGGTCACTTGGCAGGTATGGATTGACACCTGTCCTCAAAGCCCCTGATACACACTGACACAGAGCCCCTGTCCTCAAAGACCTTGATACACACTGACACAGAGCAGAATAGAGTCCGGGGGTCTAGTAGCGTGGACACCCAGCACAGGTAGTTCTCCTTCAGCTTTTTATACGAGGGTGCCTCAACAGGCACGACAGCATGGAAGACCCCATTTGCACAAGGTTGGATGCCGAGCTACTCATTTCCCATTCCTCCTCCTCACACAGAGCAGAATAGGGACTGTTCCCCCTACATAGGGTCACTTGGCAGATATGGATTGACACCTGTCCTCAAAGCCCCTGATACACACTGACACAGAGCAGAATAGGGACTGTTCCCCCTACATAGGGTCACTTGGCAGGTATGGATTGACACCTGTCCTCAAAGCCCCTGATACACACTGACAAAGAGCAGAATAGAGACCGGAGGTCTAGTAGCGTGGACACCCAGCACAGGTCGTTCTCCTTCAGCCTTTTTATATGAGGGTCCCTCAACAGGCACGACAGCATGAAAGACCCCATTTGCACAAGGTTGGATGCCGAGCTACTTATTTCCCGTTCCTCCTCCTCACAGAGAGCAGAATAGGGACTGTTCCACGTCCTCAAAACCCCTGATACACACTGACAAAGAGCAGATTAGAGACTGTTCCCCCTACATAGGGTCACTTGGCAGGTATGGATTGACACCTGTCCTCAAAGCCCCTGATACACACTGACACTGAGCAGAATAGAGACTGTTCCCCGTCCTCAGAGACCATGATACACACTGACACAGAGCAGAATAGAGAGCGGGGGTCTAGTAGCGTGGACACCCAGCACAGGTCGTTCTCCTTCAGCCTTTTTATATGAGGGTCCCTCAACAGGCACGACAGCATGAAAGACCCCATATGCACAAGGTTGGATGCCGAGCTACTCATTTCCCGTTCCTCCTCCTCACACAGAGCAGAATAGGGACTGTTCCCCCTACATAGGGTCACTTGGCAGATATGGATTGACACCTGTCCTCAAAGCCCCTGATACACACTGACACAGAGCAGAATAGGGACTGTTCCCCCTACATAGGTTCACAAGGCAGATATGGATTGACACCTGTCCTAAGGATCCCTTATACACACTGACACAGAGCAGAATAGAGACTGTTCCCCCTACATAGGGTCACTTGGCAGATATGGATTGACACCTGTCCTCAGAGACCATGATACACACTGACACAGAGCAGAATAGAGACTGTTACCCCTACATAGGGTCACTTGGCAGATATGGATTGACACCTGTCCTAAGGATCCCTGTATTGGGGAACATTGTCGATCAAACTAATTTTATGCCCATCAATTCCGAGCTACAAATCCGGACTCTTTTTTGGCAAAGATACACACTGTGCCAGAATGTAAAAGATTCTGGGCATTGACTATGCTGATGGGCATCATAAAGAAGCCCTCCATCCGCTCCTACTGGAGCAGTAGCCCCATCTGCTCTACCCCCATTTACTCCCAATGTATGTCGAGGAAGAGATATGAAATGATTCTGCATTTCATGCACTTCAGCGACAACAGCCTGTGTCCCCCTAGGGAGCATCCCCAGTTTGACAGGCTGTATAAAATCCGCCCCCTGATTACCCACTTTGCTGCCAGGTTTGCAGAGGCTTATACACCTGGAAGGAATATATGCGTGGATGAATCCCTGATGAAGTACAAGGGAAGGCTAGGATTCAAGCAGTATGTTCCTTCCAAGCGCTCTAGGTATGGTGTAAAGATGTATAAGCTCTGTGATAGCGAGACTGGGTATACTCAGGCCTTCCGGGTGTACGAGGGAAAGGATAGCCACCTTGACCCTCCGGGTTGCCCAGAACATATGGGAACCAGTGGCAAGATTGTCTGGGACCTGATATTCCCCCTGATGAACAAAGGGTACCACTTGTATACTGACAATTTTTATCCAAGTGTCCCTTTGTTCAGGCTACTGTACTGTTTTGATACAGTAGCTTGCGGCACAATTAAAAAGAACAGCACAGGTTTCCCAGGACAACTTGCACGCACCCGGCTACGATGGGGGGAGACCTCAGCTCTGTGCCAAGAGGAGCTGTTGGCAGTTAAGTACAGAGACAAGAAGGACGTCCTGTAAGCCTGTGTTCTTATGCACAAAGCGTTGTACGATCAGATTACACACATGTGCCATGCACGGCAAATGTGTCAACTTGCCCAACTTCAATGCCGCCAACAAATTTGTTCCGTTGTCACAAACCACTTTGCCGATCTCCAGTTGCTGCGGAGTCAGCCACTTTTCCACCTGTGCGTTCAGGGCGGACAGGAGTGCTTGTCCGGTGTGACTCTCTGCTTTCAAGCAAGTCAAACACAAGACGGCGTGACACTGCCGTATCCGGGATGTGGAATAGTACCTGGGGAGCTGGGGGGTGCCGTTGATGTGGAGCAAGACGCAGCAGCAGAAGAGGTTATGGAAGAGGATAGAGGATATGGAAGAGGATAGAGTAGGAGGAGTAGAGGAGGTGGCAGCAGGCCTGCATGCATGTCGTGGCGGTGTCACCAACTCCTCTGCAGAGCCACGCATTCCATGCTTGGCAGCCGTCAGCAGGTTTACCCAATGTGCAGTGTAGGTGATATACCTGCCCTGACCATGCTTTGCAGACCAGGTATCAGTGGTCAGATGGACCCTTGCCCCAACACTGTGTGCCAGACATGCCATTACTTCCTTTTGCACAATCGAGTACAGGTTGGGGATTGCCTTTTGTGAAAATAAATTTCGTCCGGGTACCTTCCACTGCGGTGTCCCAATAGCTACAAATTTTTTGAACGCCTCAGACTCCACCAGCTTGTATGGTAAAAGCTGGCTGGTTAATATTACAGACAAGCCAGCTGTTAGACGCCGGGCAAGGGGGTGACTTTCTGACATTGGCTTCTTACGCTCAAACATGTCCTTGACAGACAACTGACTGTGGGCAGATGAGCAGGCCTGACACACAGACGCTTGGAGACAACTAACTGCTATTCAATCTATTACAGTGAAAAAAGTTTTTTGGTTTTAAATGCACGCTATTGTGACACCAGATATGAGTACACTGGCAGAGGTCTGCAGAGCACACGCTGAAGGCCTGACACACCCGCTTTAAGGACACTGACTGCTATTAGCATACACTGAAAAACGTTTTTTCTTTGTAAAAGCACGCTATAGAGACACCAGATATGAGTGGCAACTGGCAAAGTACACTGGCAGAGGTCTGCAGAGCACACGCTGAAGGCCTGACACACCCGCTTTAAGGACACTGACTGCTATTAGCTTACACTGAAAAACTTTTTTTCTGTGTAAAAGCAATCTATAGAGACACCAGATATGAGTGGCAACTGGCAAAGTACACTGGCAGAGGTCTGCAGAGCACACACTGAAGGCCTGAAACACCACTGACTGCTATAAGCTTACACTGAAAAACTTTTTTTCTTTGTAAAAGCACGCTATAGAGACACCAGATATGAGTGGCAACTGGCAAAGTACACTGGCAGAGGTCTGAAGAGCAAAAACTATTTTTCGTTGTAAAAGCATGCAATAGAGACACCAGATATGAGTGGCAAAGTACACTGGCAGAGGTCTGCAGAGCACACGCTGAAGGCCTGACACACCCGCTTTAAGGACACGGACTGCTATTAGCTTACACTGAAAAACTATTTTTTCTTTGTAAAAGCACGCTATAGAGACACCAGATATAAGTGGCAACTGGCAAAGTACACTGGCAGGGGTCTGCAGAGCACACGCTGAAGGCCTGACACACCCGCTTTAAGGATACTGACTGCTATTAGCTTACACTGAAAAACTTTTTTTCTTTGTAAAAGCACGCTATAGAGACACCAGATATGAGTGGCAAAGTACACTGGCAGAGGTCTGCAGAGCACACGCTGAAGGCCTGTCACACCCGCTTTAAGGATACTGACTGCTATTAGCTTACACTGAAAACCTTTTTTTCTTTGTAAAAGCACGCTATAGAGACACCAGATATGAGTGGCAACTGGCAAAGTACACTGGCAGAGGTCTGCAGAGCACACGCTGAAGGCCTGACACACCCGCTTTAAGGATACTGACTGCTATTAGCTTACACTGAAAACCTTTTTTTCTTTGTAAAAGCACGCTATAGAGACACCAGATATGAGTGGCAACTGGCAAAGTACACTGGCAGAGGTCTGCAGAGCACACACTGGAGGCCTGACACACCCGCTTTAAGGACACTGACTGCTATTAGCTTACACTGAAAACCTTTTTTCTTTGTAAAAGCACGCTATAGAAACACCAGATATGAGTGGCAAAGTACACTGGCAGAGGTCTGCAGAGCACACGCTGAAGGCCTGACACCCCCGTTTTAAGGACACTGACTGCTATTAGCTTACACTGAAAAACTTTTTTTCTTTGTAAAAGCACGCTATAGAGACACCAGATATGAGTGGCAAAGTACACTGGCAGAGGTCTGCAGAGCACACGCTGAAGGCCTGACACACGCGCTTTATGGACACTGACTGCTATTAGCTTACAATGAAAAACATTTTTTCTTTGTAAAAGCACGCTATAGAGACACCAGATATGAGTGGCAACTGGCAAAGTACACTGGCAAAGGTCTGCAGAGCACACGCTGAAGGCCTGACACACCCGCTTTACGGACACTGACTGCTATTAGCTTACACTGAAAAACTTTTTTCTTTGTAAAAGCATGCTATAGAGACACCAGATATGAGTGGCAAAGTACACTGGCAGAGGTCTGCAGAGCACACGCTGAAGGCCTGACACACCCGTTTTAAGGACACTGACTGCTATTAGCTTACACTGAAAAACTTTTTTTCTTTGTAAAAGCACGCTATAGAGACACCAGATATGAGTGGCAGAGTACACTGGCAGAGGTCTGCAGAGCACACGCTGAAGGCCTGACACACGCGCTTTATGGACACTGACTGCTATTAGCTTACACTGAAAAACTTTTTTTCTTTGTAAAAGCACGCTATAGAGACACCAGATATGAGTGGCAACTGGCAAAGTACACTGGCAGAGGTCTGCAGAGCACACCCTGAAGGCCTGACACACCCGCTTTAAGGACACTGACTGCTATTAGCTTACACTGAAAACCTTTTTTTCTTTGTAAAAGCACGCTATAGAGACACCAGATATGAGTGGCAACTGGCAAAGTACACTGGCAGAGGTCTGCAGAGCACACGCTGAAGGCCTGACACACCCGCTTTAAGGATACTGACTGCTATTAGCTTACACTGAAAAACTTTTTTCTTTGTAAAAGCACGCTATAGAAACACCAGATATGAGTGGCAAAGTACACTGGCAGAGGTCTGCAGAGCACACGCTGAAGGCCTGACACACCCGTTTTAAGGACACTGACTGCTATTAGCTTACACTGAAAAACTTTTTTTCTTTGTAAAAGCACGCTATAGAGACACCAGATATGAGTGGCAAAGTACACTGGCAGAGGTCTGCAGAGCACACGCTGAAGGCCTGACACACGCGCTTTATGGACACTGACTGCTATTAGCTTACAATGAAAAACATTTTTTCTTTGTAAAAGCACGCTA
Source organism: Pelobates fuscus (assembly GCF_036172605.1). Classification (NCBI taxonomy): domain Eukaryota; kingdom Metazoa; phylum Chordata; class Amphibia; order Anura; family Pelobatidae; genus Pelobates; species Pelobates fuscus. Next base: position 247,001,740 of record NC_086320.1, read on the forward strand.
TAGAGACACCAGATATGAGTGGCAACTGGCAAAGTACACTGGCAGAGGTCTGCAGAGCACACGCTGAAGGCCTGACACACCCGCTTTACGGACACTGACTGCTATTAGCTTACACTGAAAAACTTTTTTCTTTGTAAAAGCATGCTATAGAGACACCAGATATGAGTGGCAAAGTACACTGGCAGAGGTCTGCAGAGCACACGCTGAAGGCCTGACACACCCGTTTTAAGGACACTGACTGCTATTAGCTTACACTGAAAAACTTTTTTTCTTTGTAAAAGCACGCTATAGAGACACCAGATATGAGTGGCAGAGTACACTGGCAGAGGTCTGCAGAGCACACGCTGAAGGCCTGACACACGCGCTTTATGGACACTGACTGCTATTAGCTTACACTGAAAAACTTTTTTTCTTTGTAAAAGCACGCTATAGAGACACCAGATATGAGTGGCAAAGTACACTGGCAGAGGTCTGCAGAGCACACGCTGAAGGCCTGACTCACCCGCTTTAAGGACACTGACTGCTATTAGCTTACACTGAAAAACATTTTTTCTTTGTAAAAGCACGCTATAGAGACACCAGATATGAGTGGCAACTGGCAAAGTACACTGGCAGAGGTCTGCAGAGCACACCCTGAAGGCCTGACACACCCGCTTTAAGGACACTGACTGCTATTAGCTTACACTGAAAACCTTTTTTTCTTTGTAAAAGCACGCTATAGAGACACCAGATATGAGTGGCAACTGGCAAAGTACACTGGCAGAGGTCTGCAGAGCACACGCTGAAGGCCTGACACACCCGCTTTAAGGATACTGACTGCTATTAGCTTACACTGAAAAACTTTTTTCTTTGTAAAAGCACGCTATAGAAACACCAGATATGAGTGGCAAAGTACACTGGCAGAGGTCTGCAGAGCACACGCTGAAGGCCTGACACACCCGTTTTAAGGACACTGACTGCTATTAGCTTACACTGAAAAACTTTTTTTCTTTGTAAAAGCACGCTATAGAGACACCAGATATGAGTGGCAAAGTACACTGGCAGAGGTCTGCAGAGCACACGCTGAAGGCCTGACACACCCGCTTTAAGGACACTGACTGCTATTAGCTTACACTGAAAAACTTTTTTCTTTGTAAAAGCACGCTATAGAAACACCAGATATGAGTGGCAAAGTACACTGGCAGAGGTCTGCAGAGCACACGCTGAAGGCCTGACACACCCGTTTTAAGGACACTGACTGCTATTAGCTTACACTGAAAAACTTTTTTTCTTTGTAAAAGCACGCTATAGAGACACCAGATATGAGTGGCAAAGTACACTGGCAGAGGTCTGCAGAGCACACGCTGAAGGCCTGACACACGCGCTTTATGGACACTGACTGCTATTAGCTTACACTGAAAAACATTTTTTCTTTGTAAAAGCACGCTATAGAGACACCAGATATGAGTGGCAACTGGCAAAGTACACTGGCAGAGGTCTGCAGAGCACACGCTGAAGGCCTGACACACCCGTTTTAAGGACACTGACTGCTATTAGCTTACACTGAAAAACTTTTTTTCTTTGTAAAAGCACGCTATAGAGACACCAGATATGAGTGGCAAAGTACACTGGCAGAGGTCTGCAGAGCACACGCTGAAGGCCTGACACACCCGCTTTAAGGACACTGACTGCTATTAGCTTACACTGAAAAACTTTTTTCTTTGTAAAAGCACGCTATAGAAACACCAGATATGAGTGGCAAAGTACACTGGCAGAGGTCTGCAGAGCACACGCTGAAGGCCTGACACACCCGTTTTAAGGACACTGACTGCTATTAGCTTACACTGAAAAACTTTTTTTCTTTGTAAAAGCACGCTATAGAGACACCAGATATGAGTGGCAAAGTACACTGGCAGAGGTCTGCAGAGCACACGCTGAAGGCCTGACACACGCGCTTTATGGACACTGACTGCTATTAGCTTACACTGAAAAACATTTTTTCTTTGTAAAAGCACGCTATAGAGACACCAGATATGAGTGGCAACTGGCAAAGTACACTGGCAGAGGTCTGCAGAGCACACGCTGAAGGCCTGACACACCCGTTTTAAGGACACTGACTGCTATTAGCTTACACTGAAAAACTTTTTTCTTTGTAAAAGCACGCTATAGAGACACCAGATATGAGTGGCAAAGTACACTGGCAGAGGTCTGCAGAGCACACGCTGAAGGCCTGACACACCCGCTTTAAGGACACTGACTGCTATTAGCTTACACTGAAAAACTTTTCTCTTTGTAAAAGCATGCTATAGAGACACCAGATATGAGTGGCAAAGTACACTGGCAGAGGTCTGCAGAGCACACGCTGAAGGCCTGACACACCCGTTTTAAGGACACTGACTGCTATTAGCTTACACTGAAAAACTTTTTTTCTTTGTAAAAGCACGCTATAGTGACACCAGATATGAGTGGCAGAGTACACTGGCAGAGGTCTGCAGAGCACACGCTGAAGGCCTGACACACCCGCTTTAAGGATACTGACTGCTATTAGCTTACACTGAAAAACTTTTTTTCTTTGTAAAAGCACGCTATAGAGACACCAGATATGAGTGGCAAAGTACACTGGCAGAGGTCTGCAGAGCACACGCTGAAGGCCTGTCACACCCGCTTTAAGGATACTGACTGCTATTAGCTTACACTGAAAAACATTTTTTCTTTGTAAAAGCACGCTATAGAGACACCAGATATGAGTGGCAACTGGCAAAGTACACTGGCAGAGGTCTGCAGAGCACACCCTGAAGGCCTGACACACCCGCTTTAAGGACACTGACTGCTATTAGCTTACACTGAAAACCTTTTTTTCTTTGTAAAAGCACGCTATAGAGACACCAGATATGAGTGGCAACTGGCAAAGTACACTGGCAGAGGTCTGCAGAGCACACGCTGAAGGCCTGACACACCCGCTTTAAGGATACTGACTGCTATTAGCTTACACTGAAAAACGTTTTTCTTTGTAAAAGCACGCTATAGAAACACCAGATATGAGTGGCAAAGTACACTGGCAGAGGTCTGCAGAGCACACGCTGAAGGCCTGACACACCCGTTTTAAGGACACTGACTGCTATTAGCTTACACTGAAAAACTTTTTTTCTTTGTAAAAGCACGCTATAGAGACACCAGATATGAGTGGCAAAGTACACTGGCAGAGGTCTGCAGAGCACACGCTGAAGGCCTGACACACCCGCTTTAAGGACACTGACTGCTATTAGCTTACACTGAAAAACTTTTTTCTTTGTAAAAGCACGCTATAGAAACACCAGATATGAGTGGCAAAGTACACTGGCAGAGGTCTGCAGAGCACACGCTGAAGGCCTGACACACCCGTTTTAAGGACACTGACTGCTATTAGCTTACACTGAAAAACTTTTTTTCTTTGTAAAAGCACGCTATAGAGACACCAGATATGAGTGGCAAAGTACACTGGCAGAGGTCTGCAGAGCACACGCTGAAGGCCTGACACACGCGCTTTATGGACACTGACTGCTATTAGCTTACACTGAAAAACATTTTTTCTTTGTAAAAGCACGCTATAGAGACACCAGATATGAGTGGCAACTGGCAAAGTACACTGGCAGAGGTCTGCAGAGCACACGCTGAAGGCCTGACACACCCGCTTTACGGACACTGACTGCTATTAGCTTACACTGAAAAACTTTTTTCTTTGTAAAAGCACGCTATAGAGACACCAGATATGAGTGGCAAAGTACACTGGCAGAGGTCTGCAGAGCACACGCTGAAGGCCTGACACACCCGTTTTAAGGACACTGACTGCTATTAGCTTACACTGAAAAACTTTTTTTCTTTGTAAAAGCACGCTATAGAGACACCAGATATGAGTGGCAGAGTACACTGGCAGAGGTCTGCAGAGCACACGCTGAAGGCCTGACACACCCGTTTTAAGGACACTGACTGCTATTAGCTTACACTGAAAAACTTTTTTTCTTTGTAAAAGCACGCTATAGAGACACCAGATATGAGTGACAACTGACAAAGTACACTGGCAGAGGTCTGCAGAGCACACGCTGAAGGCCTGACACACCCGCTTTAAGGACACTGACTGCTATAAGCGTACACTGAAAAACTTTTTTTCTTTGTAAAAGCACGCTATAGAGACACCAGATATGAGCGGCAACTGGCAAAGAACACTGGCAGGGGTCTGCAGAGCACACGCTGAAGGCCTTACACACCCGCTTTAAGGACACTGACTGCTATTAGCTTACACTGAAAACCTTTTTTTCTTTGTAAAAGCACGCTATAGAGACACCAGATATGAGTGGCAACTGGCAAAGTACACTGGTAGAGGTCTGCAGAGCACACGCTGAAGGCCTGACACACCCGCTTTAAGGACACTGACTGCTATTAGCATACACTGAAAAACTTTTTTTCTTTGTAAAAGCATGCTATAGTGACACCAGATATGAGTGGCAAAGTACACTGGCAGAGGTCTGCAGAGCACACGCTGAAGGCCTGACACACCCGCTTTAAGGATACTGACTGCTATTAGCTTACACTGAAAAACTTTTTTTCTTTGTAAAAGCACGCTATAGAGACACCAGATATGAGTGGCAAAGTACACTGGCAGAGGTCTGCAGAGCACACGCTGAAGGCCTGTCACACCCGCTTTAAGGATACTGACTGCTATTAGCTTACACTGAAAACCTTTTTTTCTTTGTAAAAGCACGCTATAGAGACACCAGATATGAGTGGCAACTGGCAAAGTACACTGGCAGAGGTCTGCAGAGCACACGCTGAAGGCCTGACACACCCGCTTTAAGGATACTGACTGCTATTAGCTTACACTGAAAAACTTTTTTTCTTTGTAAAAGCACGCTATAGAGACACCAGATATGAGTGGCAACTGGCAAAGTACACTGGCAGAGGTCTGCAGAGCACACGCTGAAGGCCTGACACACCCGCTTTAAGGATACTGACTGCTATTAGCTTACACTGAAAAACTTTTTTTCTTTGTAAAAGCACGCTATAGAGACACCAGATATGAGTGGCAAAGTACACTGGCAGAGGTCTGCAGAGCACACGCTGAAGACCTGTCACACCCGCTTTAAGGATAGTGACTGCTATTAGCTTACACTGAAAACCTTTTTTTCTTTGTAAAAGCACGCTATAGAGACACCAGATATGAGTGGCAACTGGCAAAGTACACTGGCAGAGGTCTGCAGAGCACACGCTGAAGGCCTGACACACCCGCTTTAAGGATACTGACTGCTATTAGCTTACACTGAAAAACTTTTTTTCTTTGTAAAAGCACGCTATAGAGACACCAGATATGAGTGGCAACTGGCAAAGTACACTGGCAGAGGTCTGCAGAGCACACACTGGAGGCCTGACACACCCGCTTTAAGGACACTGACTGCTATTAGCTTACACTGAAAACCTTTTTTCTTTGTAAAAGCACGCTATAGAAACACCAGATATGAGTGGCAAAGTACACTGGCAGAGGTCTGCAGGGCACACGCTGAAGGCCTGACACACCCGTTTTAAGGACACTGACTGCTATTAGCTTACACTGAAAAACTTTTTTTCTTTGTAAAAGCACGCTATAGAGACACCAGATATGAGTGGCAAAGTACACTGGCAGAGGTCTGCAGAGCACACGCTGAAGGCCTGACACACGCGCTTTATGGACACTGACTGCTATTAGCTTACACTGAAAAACTTTTTTTATTTGTAAAAGCACGCTATAGAGACACCAGATATGAGTGGCAAAGTACACTGGCAGAGGTCTGCAGAGCACACGCTGAAGGCCTGACTCACCCGCTTTAAGGACACTGACTGCTATTAGCTTACACTGAAAAACATTTTTTCTTTGTAAAAGCACGCTATAGAGACACCAGATATGAGTGGCAACTGGCAAAGTACACTGGCAGAGGTCTGCAGAGCACACCCTGAAGGCCTGACACACCCGCTTTAAGGACACTGACTGCTATTAGCTTACACTGAAAACCTTTTTTTCTTTGTAAAAGCACGCTATAGAGACACCAGATATGAGTGGCAACTGGCAAAGTACACTGGCAGAGGTCTGCAGAGCACACGCTGAAGGCCTGACACACCCGCTTTAAGGATACTGACTGCTATTAGCTTACACTGAAAAACTTTTTTCTTTGTAAAAGCACGCTATAGAAACACCAGATATGAGTGGCAAAGTACACTGGCAGAGGTCTGCAGAGCACACGCTGAAGGCCTGACACACCCGTTTTAAGGACACTGACTGCTATTAGCTTACACTGAAAAACTTTTTTTCTTTGTAAAAGCACGCTATAGAGACACCAGATATGAGTGGCAAAGTACACTGGCAGAGGTCTGCAGAGCACACGCTGAAGGCCTGACACACGCGCTTTATGGACACTGACTGCTATTAGCTTACAATGAAAAACATTTTTTCTTTGTAAAAGCACGCTATAGAGACACCAGATATGAGTGGCAACTGGCAAAGTACACTGGCAGAGGTCTGCAGAGCACACGCTGAAGGCCTGACACACCCGCTTTACGGACACTGACTGCTATTAGCTTACACTGAAAAACTTTTTTCTTTGTAAAAGCATGCTATAGAGACACCAGATATGAGTGGCAAAGTACACTGGCAGAGGTCTGCAGAGCACACGCTGAAGGCCTGACACACCCGTTTTAAGGACACTGACTGCTATTAGCTTACACTGAAAAACTTTTTTTCTTTGTAAAAGCACGCTATAGAGACACCAGATATGAGTGGCAGAGTACACTGGCAGAGGTCTGCAGAGCACACGCTGAAGGCCTGACACACGCGCTTTATGGACACTGACTGCTATTAGCTTACACTGAAAAACTTTTTTTCTTTGTAAAAGCACGCTATAGAGACACCAGATATGAGTGGCAAAGTACACTGGCAGAGGTCTGCAGAGCACACGCTGAAGGCCTGACTCACCCGCTTTAAGGACACTGACTGCTATTAGCTTACACTGAAAAACATTTTTTCTTTGTAAAAGCACGCTATAGAGACACCAGATATGAGTGGCAACTGGCAAAGTACACTGGCAGAGGTCTGCAGAGCACACCCTGAAGGCCTGACACACCCGCTTTAAGGAAACTGACTGCTATTAGCTTACACTGAATACCTTTTTTTCTTTGTAAAAGCACGCAATAGAGACACCAGATATGAGTGGCAACTGGCAAAGTAGACTGGCAGAGGTCTGCAGAGCACACGCTGAAGGCCTGACACACCCGCTTTAAGGATACTGACTGCTATTAGCTTACACTGAAAAACTTTTTTCTTTGTAAAAGCACGCTATAGAAACACCAGATATGAGTGGCAAAGTACACTGGCAGAGGTCTGCAGAGCACACGCTGAAGGCCTGACACACCCGTTTTAAGGACACTGACTGCTATTAGCTTACACTGAAAAACTTTTTTTCTTTGTAAAAGCACGCTATAGAGACACCAGATATGAGTGGCAACTGGCAAAGTACACTGGCAGAGGTCTGCAGAGCACACGCTGAAGGCCTGACACACCCGCTTTAAGGATACTGACTGCTATTAGCTTACACTGAAAAACTTTTTTCTTTGTAAAAGCACGCTATAGAAACACCAGATATGAGTGGCAAAGTACACTGGCAGAGGTCTGCAGAGCACACGCTGAAGGCCTGACACACCCGTTTTAAGGACACTGACTGCTATTAGCTTACACTGAAAAACTTTTTTTCTTTGTAAAAGCACGCTATAGAGACACCAGATATGAGTGGCAAAGTACACTGGCAGAGGTCTGCAGAGCACACGCTGAAGGCCTGACACACCCGCTTTAAGGACACTGACTGCTATTAGCTTACACTGAAAAACTTTTTTCTTTGTAAAAGCACGCTATAGAGACACCAGATATGAGTGGCAAAGTACACTGGCAGAGGTCTGCAGAGCACACGCTGAAGGCCTGACACACGCGCTTTATGGACACTGACTGCTATTAGCTTACACTGAAAAACATTTTTTCTTTGTAAAAGCACGCTATAGAGACACCAGATATGAGTGGCAACTGGCAAAGTACACTGGCAGAGGTCTGCAGAGCACACGCTGAAGGCCTGACACACCCGCTTTACGGACACTGACTGCTATTAGCTTACACTGAAAAACTTTTTTCTTTGTAAAAGCACGCTATAGAGACACCAGATATGAGTGGCAAAGTACACTGGCAGAGGTCTGCAGAGCACACGCTGAAGGCCTGACACACCCGTTTTAAGGACACTGACTGCTATTAGCTTACACTGAAAAACTTTTTTTCTTTGTAAAAGCACGCTATAGAGACACCAGATATGAGTGGCAGAGTACACTGGCAGAGGTCTGCAGAGCACACGCTGAAGGCCTGACACACCCGTTTTAAGGACACTGACTGCTATTAGCTTACACTGAAAAACTTTTTTTCTTTGTAAAAGCACGCTATAGAGACACCAGATATGAGTGACAACTGACAAAGTACACTGGCAGAGGTCTGCAGAGCACACGCTGAAGGCCTGACACACCCGCTTTAAGGACACTGACTGCTATAAGCGTACACTGAAAAACTTTTTTTCTTTGTAAAAGCACGCTATAGAGACACCAGATATGAGCGGCAACTGGCAAAGAACACTGGCAGGGGTCTGCAGAGCACACGCTGAAGGCCTTACACACCCGCTTTAAGGACACTGACTGCTATTAGCTTACACTGAAAACCTTTTTTTCTTTGTAAAAGCACGCTATAGAGACACCAGATATGAGTGGCAACTGGCAAAGTACACTGGTAGAGGTCTGCAGAGCACACGCTGAAGGCCTGACACACCCGCTTTAAGGACACTGACTGCTATTAGCATACACTGAAAAACTTTTTTTCTTTGTAAAAGCATGCTATAGTGACACCAGATATGAGTGGCAAAGTACACTGGCAGAGGTCTGCAGAGCACACGCTGAAGGCCTGTCACACCCGCTTTAAGGATACTGACTGCTATTAGCTTACACTGAAAACCTTTTTTTCTTTGTAAAAGCACGCTATAGAGACACCAGATATGAGTGGCAACTGGCAAAGTACACTGGCAGAGGTCTGCAGAGCACACGCTGAAGGCCTGACACACCCGCTTTAAGGATACTGACTGCTATTAGCTTACACTGAAAAACTTTTTTTCTTTGTAAAAGCACGCTATAGAGACACCAGATATGAGTGGCAACTGGCAAAGTACACTGGCAGAGGTCTGCAGAGCACACGCTGAAGGCCTGACACACCCGCTTTAAGGATACTGACTGCTATTAGCTTACACTGAAAAACTTTTTTTCTTTGTAAAAGCACGCTATAGAGACACCAGATATGAGTGGCAAAGTACACTGGCAGAGGTCTGCAGAGCACACGCTGAAGGCCTGTCACACCCGCTTTAAGGATACTGACTGCTATTAGCTTACACTGAAAACCTTTTTTTCTTTGTAAAAGCACGCTATAGAGACACCAGATATGAGTGGCAACTGGCAAAGTACACTGGCAGAGGTCTGCAGAGCACACGCTGAAGGCCTGACACACCCGCTTTAAGGATACTGACTGCTATTAGCTTACACTGAAAAACTTTTTTTCTTTGTAAAAGCACGCTATAGAGACACCAGATATGAGTGGCAACTGGCAAAGTACACTGGCAGAGGTCTGCAGAGCACACACTGGAGGCCTGACACACCCGCTTTAAGGACACTGACTGCTATTAGCTTACACTGAAAACCTTTTTTCTTTGTAAAAGCACGCTATAGAAACACCAGATATGAGTGGCAAAGTACACTGGCAGAGGTCTGCAGGGCACACGCTGAAGGCCTGACACACCCGTTTTAAGGACACTGACTGCTATTAGCTTACACTGAAAAACTTTTTTTCTTTGTAAAAGCACGCTATAGAGACACCAGATATGAGTGGCAAAGTACACTGGCAGAGGTCTGCAGAGCACACGCTGAAGGCCTGACACACGCGCTTTATGGACACTGACTGCTATTAGCTTACACTGAAAAACTTTTTTTCTTTGTAAAAGCACGCTATAGAGACACCAGATATGAGTGGCAAAGTACACTGGCAGAGGTCTGCAGAGCACACGCTGAAGGCCTGACTCACCCGCTTTAAGGACACTGACTGCTATTAGCTTACACTGAAAAACATTTTTTCTTTGTAAAAGCACGCTATAGAGACACCAGATATGAGTGGCAACTGGCAAAGTACACTGGCAGAGGTCTGCAGAGCACACCCTGAAGGCCTGACACACCCGCTTTAAGGACACTGACTGCTATTAGCTTACACTGAAAACCTTTTTTTCTTTGTAAAAGCACGCTATAGAGACACCAGATATGAGTGGCAACTGGCAAAGTACACTGGCAGAGGTCTGCAGAGCACACGCTGAAGGCCTGACACACCCGCTTTACGGACACTGACTGCTATTAGCTTACACTGAAAAACTTTTTTCTTTGTAAAAGCACGCTATAGAGACACCAGATATGAGTGGCAAAGTACACTGGCAGAGGTCTGCAGAGCACACGCTGAAGGCCTGACACACCCGTTTTAAGGACACTGACTGCTATTAGCTTACACTGAAAAACTTTTTTTCTTTGTAAAAGCACGCTATAGAGACACCAGATATGAGTGGCAGAGTACACTGGCAGAGGTCTGCAGAGCACACGCTGAAGGCCTGACACACCCGTTTTAAGGACACTGACTGCTATTAGCTTACACTGAAAAACTTTTTTTCTTTGTAAAAGCACGCTATAGAGACACCAGATATGAGTGACAACTGACAAAGTACACTGGCAGAGGTCTGCAGAGCACACGCTGAAGGCCTGACACACCCGCTTTAAGGACACTGACTGCTATAAGCGTACACTGAAAAACTTTTTTTCTTTGTAAAAGCACGCTATAGAGACACCAGATATGAGCGGCAACTGGCAAAGAACACTGGCAGGGGTCTGCAGAGCACACGCTGAAGGCCTTACACACCCGCTTTAAGGACACTGACTGCTATTAGCTTACACTGAAAACCTTTTTTTCTTTGTAAAAGCACGCTATAGAGACACCAGATATGAGTGGCAACTGGCAAAGTACACTGGTAGAGGTCTGCAGAGCACACGCTGAAGGCCTGACACACCCGCTTTAAGGACACTGACTGCTATTAGCATACACTGAAAAACTTTTTTTCTTTGTAAAAGCATGCTATAGTGACACCAGATATGAGTGGCAAAGTACACTGGCAGAGGTCTGCAGAGCACACGCAGAAGGCCTGTCACACCCGCTTTAAGGATACTGACTGCTATTAGCTTACACTGAAAACCTTTTTTTCTTTGTAAAAGCACGCTATAGAGACACCAGATATGAGTGGCAACTGGCAAAGTACACTGGCAGAGGTCTGCAGAGCACACGCTGAAGGCCTGACACACCCGCTTTAAGGATACTGACTGCTATTAGCTTACACTGAAAAACTTTTTTTCTTTGTAAAAGCACGCTATAGAGACACCAGATATGAGTGGCAACTGGCAAAGTACACTGGCAGAGGTCTGCAGAGCACACGCTGAAGGCCTGACACACCCGCTTTAAGGATACTGACTGCTATTAGCTTACACTGAAAAACTTTTTTTCTTTGTAAAAGCACGCTATAGAGACACCAGATATGAGTGGCAAAGTACACTGGCAGAGGTCTGCAGAGCACACGCTGAAGGCCTGTCACACCCGCTTTAAGGATACTGACTGCTATTAGCTTACACTGAAAACCTTTTTTTCTTTGTAAAAGCACGCTATAGAGACACCAGATATGAGTGGCAACTGGCAAAGTACACTGGCAGAGGTCTGCAGAGCACACGCTGAAGGCCTGACACACCCGCTTTAAGGATACTGACTGCTATTAGCTTACACTGAAAAACTTTTTTTCTTTGTAAAAGCACGCTATAGAGACACCAGATATGAGTGGCAACTGGCAAAGTACACTGGCAGAGGTCTGCAGAGCACACACTGGAGGCCTGACACACCCGCTTTAAGGACACTGACTGCTATTAGCTTACACTGAAAACCTTTTTTCTTTGTAAAAGCACGCTATAGAAACACCAGATATGAGTGGCAAAGTACACTGGCAGAGGTCTGCAGGGCACACGCTGAAGGCCTGACACACCCGTTTTAAGGACACTGACTGCTATTAGCTTACACTGAAAAACGTTTTTTCTTTGTAAAAGCACGCTATAGAGACACCAGATATGAGTGGCAAAGTACACTGGCAGAGGTCTGCAGAGCACACGCTGAAGGCCTGACACACGCGCTTTATGGACACTGACTGCTATTAGCTTACACTGAAAAACTTTTTTTCTTTGTAAAAGCACGCTATAGAGACACCAGATATGAGTGGCAAAGTACACTGGCAGAGGTCTGCAGAGCACACGCTGAAGGCCTGACTCACCCGCTTTAAGGACACTGACTGCTATTAGCTTACACTGAAAAACATTTTTTCTTTGTAAAAGCACGCTATAGAGACACCAGATATGAGTGGCAACTGGCAAAGTACACTGGCAGAGGTCTGCAGAGCACACCCTGAAGGCCTGACACACCCGCTTTAAGGACACTGACTGCTATTAGCTTACACTGAAAACCTTTTTTTCTTTGTAAAAGCACGCTATAGAGACACCAGATATGAGTGGCAACTGGCAAAGTACACTGGCAGAGGTCTGCAGAGCACACGCTGAAGGCCTGACACACCCGCTTTAAGGATACTGACTGCTATTAGCTTACACTGAAAAACTTTTTTCTTTGTAAAAGCACGCTATAGAAACACCAGATATGAGTGGCAAAGTACACTGGCAGAGGTCTGCAGAGCACACGCTGAAGGCCTGACACACCCGTTTTAAGGACACTGACTGCTATTAGCTTACACTGAAAAACTTTTTTTCTTTGTAAAAGCACGCTATAGAGACACCAGATATGAGTGGCAAAGTACACTGGCAGAGGTCTGCAGAGCACACGCTGAAGGCCTGACACACGCGCTTTATGGACACTGACTGCTATTAGCTTACAATGAAAAACATTTTTTCTTTGTAAAAGCACGCTATAGAGACACCAGATATGAGTGGCAACTGGCAAATTACACTGGCAGAGGTCTGCAGAGCACAAGCTGAAGGCCTGACACACCCGCTTTACGGACACTGACTGCTATTAGCTTACACTGAAAAACTTTTTTCTTTGTAAAAGCATGCTATAGAGACACCAGATATGAGTGGCAAAGTACACTGGCAGAGGTCTGCAGAGCACACGCTGAAGGCCTGACACACCCGTTTTAAGGACACTGACTGCTATTAGCTTACACTGAAAAACTTTTTTTCTTTGTAAAAGCACGCTATAGAGACACCAGATATGAGTGGCAGAGTACACTGGCAGAGGTCTGCAGAGCACACGCTGAAGGCCTGACACACGCGCTTTATGGACACTGACTGCTATTAGCTTACACTGAAAAACTTTTTTTCTTTGTAAAAGCACGCTATAGAGACACCAGATATGAGTGGCAAAGTACACTGGCAGAGGTCTGCAGAGCACACGCTGAAGGCCTGACTCACCCGCTTTAAGGACACTGACTGCTATTAGCTTACACTGAAAAACATTTTTTCTTTGTAAAAGCACGCTATAGAGACACCAGATATGAGTGGCAACTGGCAAAGTACACTGGCAGAGGTCTGCAGAGCACACCCTGAAGGCCTGACACACCCGCTTTAAGGACACTGACTGCTATTAGCTTACACTGAAAACCTTTTTTTCTTTGTAAAAGCACGCTATAGAGACACCAGATATGAGTGGCAACTGGCAAAGTACACTGGCAGAGGTCTGCAGAGCACACGCTGAAGGCCTGACACACCCGCTTTAAGGATACTGACTGCTATTAGCTTACACTGAAAAACTTTTTTCTTTGTAAAAGCACGCTATAGAAACACCAGATATGAGTGGCAAAGTACACTGGCAGAGGTCTGCAGAGCACACGCTGAAGGCCTGACACACCCGTTTTAAGGACACTGACTGCTATTAGCTTACACTGAAAAACTTTTTTTCTTTGTAAAAGCACGCTATAGAGACACCAGATATGAGTGGCAAAGTACACTGGCAGAGGTCTGCAGAGCACACGCTGAAGGCCTGACACACCCGCTTTAAGGACACTGACTGCTATTAGCTTACACTGAAAAACTTTTTTCTTTGTAAAAGCACGCTATAGAAACACCAGATATGAGTGGCAAAGTACACTGGCAGAGGTCTGCAGAGCACACGCTGAAGGCCTGACACACCCGTTTTAAGGACACTGACTGCTATTAGCTTACACTGAAAAACTTTTTTTCTTTGTAAAAGCACGCTATAGAGACACCAGATATGAGTGGCAAAGTACACTGGCAGAGGTCTGCAGAGCACACGCTGAAGGCCTGACACACGCGCTTTATGGACACTGACTGCTATTAGCTTACACTGAAAAACATTTTTTCTTTGTAAAAGCACGCTATAGAGACACCAGATATGAGTGGCAACTGGCAAAGTACACTGGCAGAGGTCTGCAGAGCACACGCTGAAGGCCTGACACACCCGCTTTACGGACACTGACTGCTATTAGCTTACACTGAAAAACTTTTTTCTTTGTAAAAGCACGCTATAGAGACACCAGATATGAGTGGCAAAGTACACTGGCAGAGGTCTGCAGAGCACACGCTGAAGGCCTGACACACCCGTTTTAAGGACACTGACTGCTATTAGCTTACACTGAAAAACTTTTTTTCTTTGTAAAAGCACGCTATAGAGACACCAGATATGAGTGGCAGAGTACACTGGCAGAGGTCTGCAGAGCACACGCTGAAGGCCTGACACACCCGTTTTAAGGACACTGACTGCTATTAGCTTACACTGAAAAACTTTTTTTCTTTGTAAAAGCACGCTATAGAGACACCAGATATGAGTGACAACTGACAAAGTACACTGGCAGAGGTCTGCAGAGCACACGCTGAAGGCCTGACACACCCGCTTTAAGGACACTGACTGCTATAAGCGTACACTGAAAAACTTTTTTTCTTTGTAAAAGCACGCTATAGAGACACCAGATATGAGCGGCAACTGGCAAAGAACACTGGCAGGGGTCTGCAGAGCACACGCTGAAGGCCTTACACACCCGCTTTAAGGACACTGACTGCTATTAGCTTACACTGAAAAACTTTTTTTCTTTGTAAAAGCACGCTATAGAGACACCAGATATGAGTGGCAACTGGCAAAGTACACTGGTAGAGGTCTGCAGAGCACTCGCTGAAGGCCTGACACACCCGCTTTAAGGATACTGACTGCTATTAGCTTACACTGAAAACCTTTTTTCTTTGTAAAAGCACGCTATAGAAACACCAGATATGAGTGGCAAAGTACACTGGCAGAGGTCTGCAGGGCACACGCTGAAGGCCTGACACACCCGTTTTAAGGACACTGACTGCTATTAGCTTACACTGAAAAACTTTTTTCTTTGTAAAAGCACGCTATAGAGACACCAGATATGAGTGGCAAAGTACACTGGCAGAGGTCTGCAGAGCACACGCTGAAGGCCTGACACACTCGCTTTAAGGACACTGACTGCTATTAGTTTACACTGAAAAACTTTTTTTCTTTGTAAAAGCACGCTATAGAGACACCAGATATGAGTGTCAAAGTACACTGGCAGAGGTCTGCAGAGCACACGCTGAAGGCCTGACACACGCGCTTTATGGACACTGACTGCTATTAGCTTACACTGAAAAACTTTTTTTCTTTGTAAAAGCACGCTATAGAGACACCAGATATGAGTGGCAAAGTACACTGGCAGAGGTCTGCAGAGCACACGCTGAAGGCCTGACTCACCCGCTTTAAGGACACTGACTGCTATTAGCTTACACTGAAAAACATTTTTTCTTTGTAAAAGCACGCTATAGAGACACCAGATATGAGTGGCAACTGGCAAAGTACACTGGCAGAGGTCTGCAGAGCACACGCTGAAGGCCTGACACACCCGCTTTAAGGACACTGACTGCTATTAGCTTACACTGAAAACCTTTTTTTCTTTGTAAAAGCACGCTATAGAGACACCAGATATGAGTGGCAACTGGCAAAGTACACTGGCAGAGGTCTGCAGAGCACACGCTGAAGGCCTGACACACCCGCTTTAAGGATACTGACTGCTATTAGCTTACACTGAAAAACTTTTTTCTTTGTAAAAGCACGCTATAGAAACACCAGATATGAGTGGCAAAGTACACTGGCAGAGGTCTGCAGAGCACACGCTGAAGGCCTGACACACCCGTTTTAAGGACACTGACTGCTATTAGCTTACACTGAAAAACTTTTTTTCTTTGTAAAAGCATGCTATAGAGACACCAGATATGAGTGGCAAAGTACACTGGCAGAGGTCTGCAGAGCACACGCTGAAGGCCTGACACACGCGCTTTATGGACACTGACTGCTATTAGCTTACACTGAAAAACATTTTTTCTTTGTAAAAGCACGCTATAGAGACACCAGATATGAGTGGCAACTGGCAAAGTACACTGGCAGAGGTCTGCAGAGCACACGCTGAAGGCCTGACACACCCGCTTTACGGACACTGACTGCTATTAGCTTACACTGAAAAACTTTTTTCTTTGTAAAAGCACGCTATAGAGACACCAGATATGAGTGGCAAAGTACACTGGCAGAGGTCTGCAGAGCACACGCTGAAGGCCTGACACACCCGTTTTAAGGACACTGACTGCTATTAGCTTACACTGAAAAACTTTTTTTCTTTGTAAAAGCACGCTATAGAGACACCAGATATGAGTGGCAGAGTACACTGGCAGAGGTCTGCAGAGCACACGCTGAAGGCCTGACACACCCGTTTTAAGGACACTGACTGCTATTAGCTTACACTGAAAAGCTTTTTTTCTTTGTAAAAGCACGCTATAGAGACACCAGATATGAGTGACAACTGACAAAGTACACTGGCAGAGGTCTGCAGAGCACACGCTGAAGGCCTGACACACCCGCTTTAAGGACACTGACTGCTATAAGCGTACACTGAAAAACTTTTTTTCTTTGTAAAAGCACGCTATAGAGACACCAGATATGAGCGGCAACTGGCAAAGAACACTGGCAGGGGTCTGCAGAGCACACGCTGAAGGCCTTACACACCCGCTTTAAGGACACTGACTGCTATTAGCTTACACTGAAAACCTTTTTTTCTTTGTAAAAGCACGCTATAGAGACACCAGATATGAGTGGCAACTGGCAAAGTACACTGGTAGAGGTCTGCAGAGCACACGCTGAAGGCCTGACACACCCGCTTTAAGGACACTGACTGCTATTAGCATACACTGAAAAACTTTTTTTCTTTGTAAAAGCATGCTATAGTGACACCAGATATGAGTGGCAAAGTACACTGGCAGAGGTCTGCAGAGCACTCGCTGAAGGCCTGACACACCCGCTTTAAGGACACTGACTTAGCTTACATTGAAAATCTTTTTTTCTTTGTAAAAGCACGCTATAGAGACACCAGATATGAGTGGCAACTGGCAAAGTACACTGGCAGAGGTCTGCAGAGCACACGCTGAAGGCCTGACACACCCGCTTTAAGGACACTGACTGCTATTAGCTTACACTGAAAAACTTTTTTTCTGTGTAAAAGCACGCTATAGAGACACCAGATATGAGTGGCAACTGACAAAGTACACTGGCAGAGGTCTGCAGAGCACACGCTGAAGGCCTGACACACCCGCTTTAAGGACACTGACTGCTATTAGCTTACACTGAAAAACTTTTTTTCTTTGTAAAAGCACGCTATAGAGACACCATATATGAGTGGCAACTGGCAAAGTACACTGGCAGAGGTCTGCAGAGCACACACTGAAGGCCTGACACACCCGCTTTAAGGACACTGACTGCTATTAACTTACACTGAAAAACTTTTTTTCTTTGTAAAAGCATGCTATAGAGACACCAGATATGAGTGGCAAAGTACACTGGCAGAGGTCTGCAGAGCACTCGCTGAAGGCCTGACACACCCGCTTTAAGGACACTGACTTAGCTTACACTGAAAATCTTTTTTTCTTTGTAAAAGCACGCTATAGAGACACCAGATATGAGTGGCAACTGGCAAAGTACACTGGCAGAGGTCTGCAGAGCACACGCTGAAGGCCTGACACACCCGCTTTAAGGACACTGACTGCTATTAGCTTACACTGAAAAACATATTTTCTTTGTAAAAGCACGCTATAGAGACACCAGATTTGAGTGGCAACTGGCAAAGTACACTGGCAGAGGTCTGCAGAGCACACGCTGAAGGCCTGACACACCCGCTTTAAGGACACTGACTGCTATTAGCTTACACTGAAAAACATATTTTATTTGTAAAAGCACGCTATAGAGACACCAGATATGAGTGGCAACTGGCAAAGTACACTGGCAGAGGTCTGCAGAGCACACGCTGAAGGCCTGACACACCCGCTTTAAGGACACTGACTGCTATTAGCTTACACTGAAAAACTTTTTTTCTTTGTAAAAGCATGCTATAGAGACACCAGATATGAGCAGCAACTGGCAAAGTACACTGGCAGAGGTCTGCAGAGCACACATGAAGGCCTGACACACCCGCTTTAAGGACACTGACTGCTATTAGCTTACACTGAAAAACTTTTTTTCTTTGTAAAAGCACGCTATAGAGACACCAGATATGAGTGGCAACTGGCAATTTACACTGGCAGAGGTCTGCAGAGCACACACTGAAGGCCTGACACACCCGTTTTAAGGACACTGACTGCTATTAGCTTACACTGAAAAACTTTTTTTCTTTGTAAAAGCACGCTATAGAGACACCAGATATGAGTGGCAAAGTACACTGGCAGAGGTCTGCAGAGCACACGCTGAAGGCCTGACACACCCGCTTTAAGGACACTGACTGCTATTAGCTTACACTGAAAAACTTTTTTTCTTTGTAAAAGCACGCTATAGAGACACCAGATATGAGCAGCAACTGGCAAAGTACACTGGCAGGGGTCTGCAGAGCACACGCTGAAGGCCTGACACACCCGCTTTAAGGATACTGACTGCTATAAGCTTACACTGAAAAACTTTTTTTCTTTGTAAAAGCACGCTATAGAGACACCAGATATGAGTGGCAAAGTACACTGGCAGAGGTCTGCAGAGCACACGCTGAAGGCCTGACACACCCGCTTTAAGGACACTGACTGCTATTAGCTTACACTGAAAAACTTTTTTTCTTTGTAAAAGCACGCTATAGAGACACCAGATATGAGTGGCAACTGGCAAAGTACACTGGCAGAGGTCTGCAGAGCACACGCTGAAGGCCTGACACACCCGCTTTAAGGACACTGACTGCTATTAACTTACACTGAAAAACTTTTTTTCTTTGTAAAAGCATGCTATAGAGACACCAGATATGAGTGGCAAAGTACACTGGCAGAGGTCTGCAGAGCACACGCTGAAGGCCTGACACACCCGCTTTAAGGACACTGACTGCTATTAGCTTACACTGAAAAACATATTTTATTTGTAAAAGCACGCTATAGAGACACCAGATATGAGTGGCAACTGGCAAAGTACACTGGCAGAGGTCTGCAGAGCACACGCTGAAGGCCTGACACACCCGCTTTAAGGACACTGACTGCTATTAGCTTACACTGAAAAACTTTTTTTCTTTGTAAAAGCATGCTATAGAGACACCAGATATGGGTGGCAAAGTACACTGGCAGAGGTCTGCAGAGCACACGCTGAAGGCCTGACACACCCGCTTTAAGGACACTGACTGCTATTAGCTTACACTGAAAAACTTTTTTCTTTGTCAAAGCACGCTATAGAGACACCAGATATGAGTGGCAACTGGCAATTTACACTGGCAGAGGTCTGCAGAGCACACACTGAAGGCCTGACACACCTGTTTTAAGGACACTGACTGCTATTAGCTTACACTGAAAAACTTTTTTTCTTTGTAAAAGCACGCTATAGAGACACCAGATATGAGTGGCAAAGTACACTGGCAGAGGTCTGCAGAGCACACGCTGAAGGCCTGACACACCCGCTTTAAGGACACTGACTGCTATTAGCTTACACTGAAAAACTTTTTTTCTTTGTAAAAGCACGCTATAGAGACACCAGATATGAGCAGCAACTGGCAATGTACACTGGCAGGGGTCTGCAGAGCACACGCTGAAGGCCTGACACACCCGCTTTAAGGATACTGACTGCTATAAGCTTACACTGAAAAACTTTTTTTCTGTGTAAAAGCACGCTATAGAGACACCAGATATGAGTGGCAGCTGACAACGTACACTGGCAGAGGTCTGCAGAGCACACGTTGAAGGCCTGACACACCCGCTTTAAGGACACTGACTGCTATTAACTTACACTGAAAAACTTTTTTTCTTTGTAAAAGCATGCTATAGAGACACCAGATATGAGTGGCAAAGTACACTGGCAGAGGTCTGCAGAGCACACGCTGAAGGCCTGACACACCCGCTTTAAGGACACTGACTGCTATTAGCTTACACTGAAAAACATATTTTATTTGTAAAAGCACGCTATAGAGACACCAGATATGAGTGGCAACTGGCAAAGTACACTGGCAGAGGTCTGCAGAGCACACGCTGAAGGCCTGACACACCCGCTTTAAGGACACTGACTGCTATTAGCTTACACTGAAAAACTTTTTTTCTTTGTAAAAGCATGCTATAGAGACACCAGATATGGGTGGCAAAGTACACTGGCAGAGGTCTGCAGAGCACACGCTGAAGGCCTGACACACCCGCTTTAAGGACACTGACTGCTATCAGCTTACACTGAAAAACTTTTTTTCTTTGTAAAAGCACGCTATAGAGACACCAGATATGAGTGGCAGCTGACAACGTACACTGGCAGAGGTCTGCAGAGCACACGTTGAAGGCCTGACACACCCGCTTTAAGGACACTGACTGCTATTAACTTACACTGAAAAACTTTTTTTCTTTGTAAAAGCATGCTATAGAGACACCAGATATGAGTGGCAAAGTACACTGGCAGAGGTCTGCAGAGCACACGCTGAAGGCCTGACACACCCGCTTTAAGGACACTGACTGCTATTAGCTTACACTGAAAAACATATTTTATTTGTAAAAGCACGCTATAGAGACACCAGATATGAGTGGCAACTGGCAAAGTACACTGGCAGAGGTCTGCAGAGCACACGCTGAAGGCCTGACACACCCGCTTTAAGGACACTGACTGCTATTAGCTTACACTGAAAAACTTTTTTTCTTTGTAAAAGCATGCTATAGAGACACCAGATATGGGTGGCAAAGTACACTGGCAGAGGTCTGCAGAGCACACGCTGAAGGCCTGACACACCCGCTTTAAGGACACTGACTGCTATTAGCTTACACTGAAAATCTTTTTTCTTTGTCAAAGCACGCTATAGAGACACCAGATATGAGTGGCAACTGGCAATTTACACTGGCAGAGGTCTGCAGAGCACACACTGAAGGCCTGACACACCTGTTTTAAGGACACTGACTGCTATTAGCTTACACTGAAAAACTTTTTTTCTTTGTAAAAGCACGCTATAGAGACACCAGATATGAGTGGCAAAGTACACTGGCAGAGGTCTGCAGAGCACACGCTGAAGGCCTGACACACCCGCTTTAAGGACACTGACTGCTATTAGCTTACACTGAAAAACTTTTTTTCTTTGTAAAAGCACGCTATAGAGACACCAGATATGAGCAGCAACTGGCAATGTACACTGGCAGGGGTCTGCAGAGCACACGCTGAAGGCCTGACACACCCGCTTTAAGGATACTGACTGCTATAAGCTTACACTGAAAAACTTTTTTTCTGTGTAAAAGCACGCTATAGAGACACCAGATATGAGTGGCAGCTGACAAAGTACACTGGCAGAGGTCTGCAGAGCACACGTTGAAGGCCTGACACACCCGCTTTAAGGACACTGACTGCTATCAGCTTACACTGAAAAACTTTTTTTCTTTGTAAAAGCACGCTATAGAGACACCAGATATGAGTGGCAGCTGACAACGTACACTGGCAGAGGTCTGCAGAGCACACGTTGAAGGCCTGACACACCCGTTTTAAGGACACTGACTGCTATTAGCTTACACTGAAAACCTTTTTTTCTTTGTAAAAGCACGCTATAGAGACACCAGATATGAGTGGTGTAACGGACCGTTTCATCAGACAAGGGGTTTGTAACGGACCGTTTCACTTACAAGAGGATAAAACCCAGTTTAGGCGATAATCCCCTTTCCAGATGCACAGGCAGCTACTGCAAACACCATTCTCCCGACTGGAACCACACGAACACTGGAACAGCTGAACAAGAAAAGCAGACATCGGCTTACACTCTTGGCAGTCAGCATACAATCCCATTCCCCCAAAGACCGAGACGACACATCGCTTTGAGGGTTAAGCAAGAACTCTAGACTGGGACACCCAGTCTGGCTTTTATTTCCAACTCACACAACAGGCCACACCCAGGGGGAGGCATAAAAGAACCAATGACATAGATGTTACCTCCCACACATCCCCTCCCCTTAGTGTGACACATAATCCCATTATGCATACAGAGTAAAATATACTTTTACACAACTTTCATAACTTTAAAACCATACATCACATTCACATAAAAATACATATCCACAATCAATCCATTCAGGGGAACAACATGCTAAAAAATGGCATGAATCCGAACAGGGGTTTAAAAGTTACTAAAAGTATCTTTTGGGCCCTGGCTTGCAGCATGGCACAATCTGGCTCAAACAGAAGTAAAACATCCCCCACAATGCATCCCGGCTTCCTCCCTTCTGCCCTGGAGATAATTGGAGAAGTAATCCAATTATCTAGGACTAGAGTCAGACTCCATTAACCACATGGTTGCAAAAAGACAGTAAAAGACATAGAATTACATACTGATACATTTAACACATAACACACACATTTCTACATATCCCCAGTTTAACTGAACACATAAATACCTACATAATATTTAAGACAGTATTGCTGTGATATGTTACAAAGTCTTAAAGGGACATTAGTCCCAAAAGTCCCAATATGTCCATCGCTGATTTTAAAGGGCCAGTAGCAGCAATATAAATTATTACATGCCCAAATATAGTGTTTATAGAGCAATATGTCCATGGGCCGTAGTCGCAGGGCAGGAGGCTAGCAGCCAGGCCTCTCCAGTTCACAGTGGCGAAGCTGGTTTCGCCACAGGGTTAAAATCCGTTTAGGCGATATGCCCCTTTCTGAGAGACAGGCACAGCTACTGCAGAACACCAAACTCCTGAACTGGATACAAAATAGCACTCCAAACTGGAACCTCACGAATAGCTGCTAGCAGACGAACAGGAAAAGCAGACATCAGCTTACACTCCTAGCAATCAATCTCCAACAGCATACAGTGAATCCCCCCAAGAACGAGACAAGGCTCCGTGTTGAGGGTCAAGCAGTGGTCTCAGGTCTGGAACACCCAGCCTGCTTTTTATTACAGTTGTGCACATACAGGACACACCCAGGGGAGGCATAAAACAACAAATCAAGTAACAGTACAACCCACACATCCCCTCCCCTCAGATAAGCAATTAACATAATTACTACATACAGTAAAAATACAGTTTCCACACATACTCGGTAACTTTAAAACCATACATCACATTCACATAAAAATACATATCCACAATCAATCCATTCAGGGGAACAACATGCTAAAAAATGGCATGAATCCGACCAGGGGTTTAAAAGTTAGTAAAGTATCTTTTAAAACCCCTGTCAGCATGGCTAAATCTGGCTCACACAGGTTTTACAGAGGCCTCTATCCTGGAGACAATGGGGGGAAGTAATCCAATTATCCAGGGAGAGAGGCAGACTCCATTGAGCACATGGTTACACAAAGACAGTAAAACACTTTAAAATACATAAAGTTACTTTTTAAACAGAACACACAGACATGTAACATATCCCCAGATAGCTGGGATCTGAACGCACAAAACTACCAAATAGCGCGCAGATCCTATTCACACAGTTCAATTGCCATGGAGCTAGTGTCTTTCCCATAGTCTTTCATTATATGAATAGGCTCCATGGCATAGCTATCTGGGGGTATCACCGCTCACACAGGGCAAGTACCGAATGGCCCCACTGTGTTTAAAGGGCCAGAATGAGTGACATGCACTCTGTTAGGGCCGAATACGTTTTTTAAAAGGGCCCAATCTCAAAGGGACCATAATCACATGGCAAGAGGCTGGCAAGCAGTCCTCTCCAGGCCCAAGTGGTGAAGGGCACTTCGTCACAAGTGGCAACTGGCAAAGTACACTGGCAGAGGTCTGCAGAACACCCGCTGAAGGCCTGACACAGCCGCTTTAAGGACACTGACTGCTATTAGCTTACACTGAAAATCTTTTTTTCTTTGTAAAAGCACGCTATAGAGACACCAGATATGAGTGGCAGCTGACAAAGTACACTGGCAGAGGTCTGCAGAGCACACGTTGAAGGCCTGACACACCCGCTTTAAGGACACTGACTGCTATTAGCTTACACTGAAAAACTTTTTTTCTTTGTAAAAGCACGCTATAGAGACACCAGATATGAGTGGTGTAACGGACCGTTTCATCAGACAAGGGGTTAAAATCCGTTTAGGCGATATGCCCCTTTCTGAGAGACAGGCACAGCTACTGCAGAACACCAAACTCCCGAACTGGATACAAAATAGCACTCCAAACTGGAACCTCACGAATAGCTGCTAGCAGACGAACAGGAAAAGCAGACATCAGCTTACACTCCTAGCAATCAATCTCCAACAGCATACAGTGAATCCCCCCAAGAACGAGACAAGGCTCCGTGTTGAGGGTCAAGCAGTGGTCTCAGGTCTGGAACACCCAGCCTGCTTTTTATTACAGTTGTGCACATACAGGACACACCCAGGGGAGGCATAAAACAACCAATCAAGTAACAGTACAACCCACACATCCCCTCCCCTCAGATAAGCAATTAACATAATTACTACATACAGTAAAAATACAGTTTCCACACATACTCGGTAACTTTAAAACCATACATCACATTCACATAAAAATACATATCCACAATCAATCCATTCAGGGGAACAACATACTAAAAAATGGCATGAATCAGACCAGGGGTTTAAAAGTTAGTAAAGTATCTTTTAAAACCCCTGTCAGCATGGCTAAATCTGGCTCACACAGGTTTTACAGAGGCCTCTATCCTGGAGACAATGGGGGGAAGTAATCCAATTATCCAGGGAGAGAGGCAGACTCCATTCAGCACATGGTTACACAAAGACAGTAAAACACTTTAAAATACATAAAGTTACTTTTTAAACAGAACACACAGACATGTAACATATCCCCAGATAGCTGGGATCTGAACGCACAAAACTACCGAATAGCGCGCAGATCCTATTCACACAGTTCAATTGCCATGGAGCTAGTGTCTTTCCCATAGTCTTTCATTATATGAATAGGCTCCATGGCATAGCTATCTGGGGGTATCACCGCTCACACAGGGCAAGTACCGAATGGCCCCACTGTGTTTAAAGGGCCAGAATGAGTGACATGCACTCTGTTAGGGCCGAATACGTTTTTTAAAAGGGCCCAATCTCCCAGGGACCATAATCACATGGCAAGAGGCTGGCAAGCAGTCCTCTCCAGGCCCAAGTGGTGAAGGGCACTTCGTCACAAGTGGCAACTGGCAAAGTACACTGGCAGAGGTCTGCAGAGCACACGCTGAAGGCCTGACACAGCCGCTTTAAGGACACTGACTGCTATTAGCTTACACTGAAAATCTTTTTTTCTTTGTAAAAGCACGCTATAGAGACACCAGATATGAGTGGCAACTGGCAAAGTGCACTGGCAGAGGTCTGCAGAGCACACACTGAAGGCCTGACACACCAGCTTTAAGGACACTGACTGCTATTAGCTTACACTGAAAAACTTTTTTTCTTTGTAAAAGCACGCTATAGAGACACCAGATATGAGTGGCAACTGGCAAAGTACACTGGCAGAGGTCTGCAGAGCACACGCTGAAGGCCTGACACACCCGTTTTAAGGACACTGACTGCTATTAGCTTACACTGAAAATCTTTTTTTCTTTGTAAAAGCACGCTATAGAGACACCAGATATGAGTGGCAACTGGCAAAGTGCACTGGCAGAGGTCTGCAGAGCACACACTGAAGGCCTGACACACCCGCTTTAAGGACACTGACTGCTATTAGCTTACACTGAAAAACTTTTTTTCTTTGTAAAAGCACGCTATAGAGACACCAGATATGAGTGGCAGCTGACAAAGTACACTGGCAGAGGTCTGCAGAGCACACGTTGAAGGCCTGACACACCCGCTTTAAGGACACTGACTGCTATTAGCTTACACTGAAAAACTTTTTTTCTTTGTAAAAGCACGCTATAGAGACACCAGATATGAGTGGTGTAATGGACCGTTTCATCAGACAAGGGGTTAAAATCCGTTTAGGCGATATGCCCCTTTCTGAGAGACAGGCACAGCTACTGCAGAACACCAAACTCCCGAACTGGATACAAAATAGCACTCCAAACTGGAACCTCACGAATAGCTGCTAGCAGACGAACAGGAAAAGCAGACATCAGCTTACACTCCTAGCAATCAATCTCCAACAGCATACAGTGAATCCCCCCAAGAACGAGACAAGGCTCCGTGTTGAGGGTCAAGCAGTGGTCTCAGGTCTGGAACACCCAGCCTGCTTTTTATTACAGTTGTGCACATACAGGACACACCCGGGGGAGGCATAAAACAACCAATCAAGTAACAGTACAACCCACACATCCCCTCCCCTCAGATAAGCAATTAACATAATTACTACATACAGTAAAAATACAGTTTCCACACATACTCGGTAACTTTAAAACCATACATCACATTCACATAAAAATACATATCCACAATCAATCCATTCAGGGGAACAACATACTAAAAAATGGCATGAATCAGACCAGGGGTTTAAAAGTTAGTAAAGTATCTTTTAAAACCCCTGTCAGCATGGCTAAATCTGGCTCACACAGGTTTTACAGAGGCCTCTATCCTGGAGACAATGGGGGGAAGTAATCCAATTATCCAGGGAGAGAGGCAGACTCCATTCAGCACATGGTTACACAAAGACAGTAAAACACTTTAAAATACATAAAGTTACTTTTTAAACAGAACACACAGACATGTAACATATCCCCAGATAGCTGGGATCTGAACGCACAAAACTACCGAATAGCGCGCAGATCCTATTCACACAGTTCAATTGCCATGGAGCTAGTGTCTTTCCCATAGTCTTTCATTATATGAATAGGCTCCATGGCATAGCTATCTGGGGGTATCACCGCTCACACAGGGCAAGTACCGAATGGCCCCACTGTGTTTAAAGGGCCAGAATGAGTGACATGCACTCTGTTAGGGCCGAATACGTTTTTTAAAAGGGCCCAATCTCCCAGGGACCATAATCACATGGCAAGAGGCTGGCAAGCAGTCCTCTCCAGGCCCAAGTGGTGAAGGGCACTTCGTCACAAGTGGCAACTGGCAAAGTACACTGGCAGAGGTCTGCAGAGCACACGCTGAAGGCCTGACACAGCCGCTTTAAGGACACTGACTGCTATTAGCTTACACTGAAAATCTTTTTTTCTATGTAAAATCACGCTATAGAGACACCAGATATGAGTGGCAACTGGCAAAGTGCACTGGCAGAGGTCTGCAGAGCACACACTGAAGGCCTGACACACCAGCTTTAAGGACACTGACTGCTATTAGCTTACACTGAAAAACTTTTTTTCTTTGTAAAAGC
This sequence comes from Pelobates fuscus, assembly GCF_036172605.1. NCBI lineage: Eukaryota > Metazoa > Chordata > Amphibia > Anura > Pelobatidae > Pelobates > Pelobates fuscus. Next base: position 247,029,613 of record NC_086320.1, read on the forward strand.
ACGCTATAGAGACACCAGATATGAGTGGCAACTGGCAAAGTACACTGGCAGAGGTCTGCAGAGCACATGCTGAAGGCCTGACACACCCGTTTTAAGGACACTGACTGCTATTAGCTTACACTGAAAATCTTTTTTTCTTTGTAAAAGCACGCTATAGAGACACCAGATATGAGTGGCAACTGGCAAAGTGCACTGGCAGAGGTCTGCAGAGCACACACTGAAGGCCTGACACACCCGCTTTAATGACACTGACTGCTATTAGCTTACACTGAAAAACTTTTTTTCTTTGTAAAAGCACGCTATAGAGACACCAGATATGAGTGGCAACTGGCAAAGTACACTGGCAGAGGTCTGCAGAGCACATGCTGAAGGCCTGACACACCCGTTTTAAGGACACTGACTGCTATTAGCTTACACTGAAAAACTTTTTTCTTTGTAAAAGCACGCTATAGAGACACCAGATATGAGTGGCAACTGGCAAAGTACACTGGCAGAGGTCTGCAGAGCACACACTGAAGGCCTGACACACCCGCTTTAAGGACACTGACTGCTATTAGCTTACACTGAAAAACTATTTTTCTTTGTAAAAGCATGCTATAGAGACACCAGATATGAGTGGCAAAGTACACTGGCAGAGGTCTGCAGAGCACACACTGAAGGCCTGACACACCCGCTTTAAGGATACTGACTGCTATTTGCTTACACTGAAAAACTTTTTTTCTTTGTAAAAGCACGCTATAGAGACACCAGATATGAGTGGCAAAGTACACTGGCAGAGGTCTGCAGAGCACACGCTGAAGGCCTGACACACCCGCTTTAAGGACACTGACTGCTATTAGCTTACACTGAAAAACTTTTTTTCTTTGTAAAAGCACGCTATAGAGACACCAGATATGAGTGGCAAAGTACACTGGCAGAGGTCTGCAGAGCACACGCTGAAAGCCTGACACACCGGCTTTAAGGACACTGACTGCTATTAGCTTACACTGAAAAACTATTTTTCTTTGTAAAAGCACGCTATAGAGACACCAGATATGAGTGGCAACTGGCAAAGTACACTGGCAGAGGTCTGCAGAGCACACGCTGAAGGCCTGACACACCCGCTTTAAGGACACTGACTGCTATTAGCTTACACTGAAAAACTTTTTTTCTTTGTAAAAGCACGCTATAGAGACACCAGATATGAGTGGCAACTGGCAAAGTACACTGGCAGAGGTCTGTAGAGCACATGCTGAAGGCCTGACACACCCGCTTTAAGGACACTGACTGCTATTAGCTTACACTGAAACACTTTTTTTCTTTGTAAAAGCACGCTAAAGAGACACCAGATATGAGTGGCAACTGGCAAAGTACACTGGCAGAGGTCTGCAGAGCACACGCTGAAGGCCTGACACACCCGCTTTACGGACACTGACTGCTATTAGCTTACACTGAAAAACTTTTTTCTTTGTAAAAGCACGCTATAGAGACACCAGATATGAGTGGCAAAGTACACTGGCAGAGGTCTGCAGAGCACACGCTGAAGGCCTGACACACCCGTTTTAAGGACACTGACTGCTATTAGCTTACACTGAAAAACTTTTTTTCTTTGTAAAAGCACGCTATAGAGACACCAGATATGAGTGGCCACTGGCAGAGGTCTGCAGAGCACATGCTGAAGGCCTGACACACCCGCTTTAAAGACACTGACTGCTATTAGCTTACACTGAAACACTTTTTTTCTTTGTAAAAGCACGCTATAGAGACACCAGATATGAGTGGCAAAGTACACTGGCAGAGGTCTGCAGAGCACACGCTGAAGGCAGACAACTAACTGCTATTCAATCTATTACAGTGAAAAAAAAATGTATTTTTAAATGTCAAGCTTAAGATATTGTGACACCAGATATGAGTCGTGGCACTGGGAAAATGGGCACAGTATCCACTGTGAGCCTGACACAGAAGCTGGCAGACAAGGTACTGCTCTTCAATCTATTACAGTGATAACAATTTTTTTCTTTTTAAATGTCAAGCTTAAGCTATTGTGACACCAGATATGAGTGGTGGCACTGGGCAAATGGGCACAGTATCCACTGTGAGCCTGACACAGAAGCTGGCAGACAAGTTACTGCTCTTCAATCTATTACAGTGAAAACTATTTTTTTATTTTTAAATGTCAAGCTTAAGCTATTGTGACACCAGATATGAGTGGTGGCACTGGGCAAATGGGCACAGTATCCACTGTGAGCCTGACACAGAAGCTGGCAGGCAACTAACTGCTCTTCTTCAATCTATTACAGTGAAAAAAAAATGTTTTATTTTTAAATGTCAAGCTTAAGCTATTGTGACACCAGCTATGAGTGGTGGCACTGGGCAAATGGGCACAGTATCCACTGAGCCTGACACAGAAGCTGGCAGGCAGGCAACTGCAATTACATTACACAGAAAAAAAAAGCAGACTGATGTTATAGCCCTAAAAAGGGCTTTTTGGGGTGCTGTCCCTACAGCAGAGATCAGATGAGTCCTTCAGGACTGTAGTGGACACTGAATACCCTATCCTAGCTATCAATTTCCCAATCTATTGAGCAGCAGCTACACTTTCCCTCCTCTCACTAAGCATGCAGCTTCAGAATGAATCTAAAATGGATGCTGGGAGGGAGGTGCGAAGGTCTGGAAGGGAGGGTCTGCTGCTAATTTGCTGGAATGTGTCTGCTGACCGTGAGGCACAGGGTCAAAGTTTGCTCAATGAAGACGAATAGGGGGCGGATCGAACCGCGCATGTGTTCACCTGCGGCGGGGAACGCGAACACGCTATGTTCGCCAGGAACTATTCGCCAGCGAACAGTTCGGTACATCTCTAATCATGGTCTCTGAGGACAGGTGTCAATCCATATCTGCCAAGTGACCCTATGTAGGGCGAACAGTCTCTATTCTGCTCTGTGTCAGTGTGTATCATGGTCTCTGAGGACAGGTGTCAATCCATATCTGCCAAGTGACCCTATGTAGGGGGAACAGTCTCTATTCTGCTCTGTGTCAGTGTGTATCAGGGATCCTTAGGATAGGTGTCAATCCATATCTGCCAAGTGACCCTATGTAGGGGGAACAGTCCCTATTCTGCTCTGTGTCAGTGTGTATCAGGGATCTTTAGGATAGGTGTCAATCCATATCTGCCAAGTGACCCTATGTAGGGGGAACAGTCCATATTCTGCTCTGTGTCAGTGTGTATCAGGGATCCTTAGCACAGGTGTCAATCCATATTTGCCAAGTGACCCTATGTAGGGGGAACAGTCCCTATTCTTCTCTGTCAGTGTGTATCAGGGATCATTAGGATAGGTGTCAATCCATATCTGCCAAGTGACCCTATGTAGGGGGAACAGTCTCTATTCTGCTCTTTGTCAGTGTGTATCAGGGATCCTTAGGATAGGTGTCAATCCATATCTGCCAAGTGACCCTATGTAGGGGGAACAGTCTCTATTCTGCTCTGTGTCAGTGTGTATCATGGTCTCTGAGGACAGGTGTCAATCCATATCTGCCAAGTGACCCAATGTAGGGGGAACAGTCCCTATTCTGCTCTGTGTCAGTGTGTATCAGGGTCTCTGAGTACAGGTGTCAATCCATATCTGCCAAGTGACCTTATGTAGGGGGAACAGTCTCTGTTCTGCTCTGTGTAAGTGTGTATCATGGTCTCTGAGGACAGGTGTCAATCCATATCTGCAAAGTGACCCTATGTAGGAGGAACAGTCCCTATTCTGCTCTGTGTCAGTGTGTATCAGGGATCCTTAGGATAGGTGTCAATCCATATCTGCCAAGTGACCCTATGTAGGGGGAACAGTCCCTATTCTGCTCTGTGTCAGTGTGTATCAGGGATCCTTAGGATAGGTGTCAATCCATATCTGCCAAGTGATCCTATGTAGGGGGAACAGTCCCTAGTCTGCTCTGTGTCAGTGTGTATCAGGGATCCTTAGACTAGGTGTCAATCCATATCTTCCAAGTGACCCTATGTAGGGGGAACAGTCCCTATTCTGCTCTGTGTCAGTGTGTATCAGGGTCTCTGAGGACAGGTGTCAATCCATATGTCAAGGTGTCAATATGTCATATGTCAATCCATATCCATTGTGATTTAGGAATGTTAGGTGATTTAGGCCCTTTATGGATTAAAACCAGACTCTGCATCAACTGTGTAATTTTCCATTGGAGTTTTGCAATTTATCCCTTTCCGGTATGCCACAGTCCAGGTGTTTGTCTTTTCCATCACTTTTGTGGCCAGAAAGAGTCCCTGTGGGTTTTAAAATTCGCCTGCCCATTGAAGTCAATGGCGGTTCGCACGGTTCGTCGGTTCGCGAACATTTGCGGAAGTTCCCGTCCGCGAACCGAAAATGTCGTGTTCGCGACATCACTAATCCCCACAAGTACGAGACGGGTTCGGCTATACGAACAACGGCCACCCAGCGTTAGTCAATTAAGATGCGGTTAACCGCAGCTTCAGGGAGGTAAATTGCTGGCAAACTCCTTACACAGGTGGTCCGGTCATTCGTCTGTTGGTTCGGTAGATTCAATTTACCGAACGCCCTGGCAGAAAGGAACGAACAAGCCTTTCTGCAGGGAGAAATAAAGTTTTTTTACATGGGGCCATAATCCTGAGGCAGCAGGCAGGCAGCAGGCTTCTCCAGAACATAGTGGCGAGGTTGGTTTCGCCACATCCAGTAATACTTTAGCTATGAAGGTAAAAAATTTGAAAATACATATTTTCACTTAACCCCGGAAGTAATCATGGGATATGCATGTTTGGATTTTTACATTTTTACAATTTTGGCTTTTAAATGTGGATGTACATTTGTGTGAACTATGAATGGGTGTGCGGCACAGTGCCTGATCGCCACCTCCGTATGACCACACCTGATCAGTGTGGTGACTCCGTCAGGGTGCTCGATCGGCACAGCGATGTGACCGCATCGAATCAATGTGGTCACACTAAAGGGGGGAGAGGTTACACACCTTGCCTCCAGCGCCTCTCCCTCCATGAAGTTCCTTTGACAGTGGCGGGTTCCGCACTAGTAAAGACGCTGGTCGCTGCAAGTCGACGCTATATGATAGTGCCGCCTACAATGACGTCACCAGTGTTTTGCCGTGCACGCATGTTCTGGGGTCATGGGACCCAAATGATCAAATAGCAGGGTTTACTGGGTTATTTAAACCCAAATCTGCAGTTGTTCAGTGTTCTGTCGTGGTTTCCATTCTGTTGGTTATCAGAGAGCGTGTTCCTGTTACTGTCATTTGTTTTTTTATCTTGGCTTGGCTTGACTTTCCGTATTTCTGGTATCCCTGACCCTTTGGCTTTGTTTATTCCGTATTTGTTCCTTTCTGTACTCCTGACCTAGGCTCTTTATTGGTTATTCTTATACATTAAATCCCATTCTAAGTTCCAGTAATACGTTGTTACTGTTTGCTATTTTGTCCGGATTTGACTTAGTTGTGCATGTTGGGCCGCTGTTTCATCCTGACATTACCACAGAGACATGGACCCTGCAGAGTTAAGTCAACACATGTTGGATTGTGAAAGAAGGCTGGAAGAAATTTATCACTGTATGAATCAATTCGCCCAGGCCTTTCAGACATTGTTGGCTTGTACTGCTCACCTCCAACTGGAGGATCAACGGCCTCCTCCAGCCCCTCCTGTTGCTGTTGTACCCGTAGTATACAAGGCCCCATCTATATCCCTCTCACCATCCCCTCATTTTGATGGTGATGCTCAGGAATGCTGTGGTTTTATTAACTAAGTCGAGTTAATGCTTGAGCTCTCTCCTGGCTCCTTTCCTTCAGATAGATCCAAGATTGGTTATTTCATAAATCAATTGATAGGGATGACTTTAACCTGGGCAAATCCTTAATGGGGGAGCAACAAGTCTATCACTTATGGGTATGTGGAATTCCTAGCAGAATTCAAATTAACGTTTGAGCCGTTAGGTAAGGAGAAGAATGCCGCCAAAGCACTCATGTGCATAAAACAGGGCAATCGCTCTGTTGCTAATTATGCCTTTGAGTTTCGTACCCTTGCTTCAGAGGTAGATTGGACTAACAGTGGCCTTGTCTCTGTTTTCGCTGAAGGCCTGTCCGATACCATTCTAGATGAGGTTGCTGCCAGGGACTTACCAGAAAAACGTAACAACAGTTTCAATTATGTGATGCAAATAGATAACAGGCTAAGAAAAAGGGAAAGGAACAGAACCAGAAGAAATAGCACTTTTCTTGCTCCCCACTTCTCAAACCCTGTTGTTCAAAAGAATCATATTGTAGCTACCGAAACTGAAATTATGCAGTTAGGGGTTATGAGGTTATCTGAAACAGAAAGAAAGTTCAGGAGGTGTGAGGGGCTGTGTATAGGGGTTAATTGCCTTATACGTCCAGAAAACTCACTGTGGAACCAATCTCGCCACTGTGGACTGGAGAAGCCTGGTTGCTAGCCTCCTGCCCTGCGACTATGGCCCTGGGGTGTATTAACCCTGTAAGAAGTGTATTTGGGCACAATGGATTTTTGTATGCTGTTCCTGGCCCTTTAAATACTTGGGAGCAGTGTTACAACTTTTAAACTGGCACTTCGAACGCAGCCGAAGTCGTCAAAGTGCCGAAGTTGTCGAAGTGCCGAAGTCGTCGAAGTGGCCGCCATTCGACAAATGAACACGTGGTGGCGGCGGCCATTTTAACTTATTCGAACGTGGTCAGCGGTGTCTGCAGCCAAATCTATGGAACTGTTTGCGGCTACCCAATTGCACGAACACCGCTGACCCGTACCTTCTTCGACACGCGTCTGGAGACTAAGTCCCGTTCAAAGATTCGAACGCTCATTCGAATGGGACTTAGTTTTAGTAGTTTTCTCGGTGTAAAATAGACCGACCGCACAGCCCAAATCCATGGAACTGTTTTGGGCATGAAAATGTGCCTGCGGTCGGTCAAAAGTGACTTATACTTATCTCCCGAACGGCTGGACGGATTCAAATGATTTTTAGGTATGTTTGTATTTGGAATGTGCTGATTAATAATATGTAACTGTTATTAATATTGGATGTATGGTTTTAGAGTAATAAAAGTTGGGTAAAAAGTATGTTTCAATTGTACGGATAATTGTGTTACCTCTCAGGCTAAGGGGAGGGAATCTGTGGGATGTAACCATTGTTTGATTGGGTAATGTATAATTGTATGTGGGCATCTCCCTTGCAGGGGAGAATTGCATAAAAGCAGAGTGTGTGTAATTAAACCAGAGTTCTACTTTACCCTCAATTTGGAGTGCCGTCTCTTATTGGGGGAATCTGCTACAAGGGGTTGCTATGCTTGTCATATTCCCTTGCTAAATCACTGCTAAGCTCTTGTTCTGCTGGTTCCTGCTCTGCTCTCTGGAGGAGTCTATGGATGTTATGGTGTCTGCTGCAGTGCTTGGAGTCCTCAGGAAGCACTAGGAGCATCCTTAAACGGAGGTACCCAGTTGGGGTGCCAGGCGATCCGTTACATTGGTGGCAGCAGTGGGATGGCATCCTAGTGCGAGGTAAAGCAGCTCAGAGACACCGTTCGTGGATTTACAAATTGAGGGCGACGCTAGTGTTCATACAGCGTCCCTGTCTACAGAAAGATTTGGGAAAATGGGGTTCATGGAACCCTGGGCAGCACACACACCTGAGGAAGAGAGTGAATTGGAATGGAGAACTATTGCACGGAAATAATTATGGTACGTGTAACGGACCGTTTTGTTCACCAGAGGTTAAAAACCGTTTAGGCAATATTCCCCTTTCCAGATGCACTGACAGCTACTGTAAGCACCAATCTCCCGACCTGAAAACACATGAACCCTGGAAATATCTGAACAGGAAAACCATACGAAAGGGTTACATACCTGGCAGTCAGCATACAATCCAATTCCCCCAATAACGAGACAACACTTCGTTTTGAGGGTTAAGCAGAATCTGACTGTCCTGGCACATACAGTCTCTTTTATTCCCAATCCACAGGGTTTTACAGAACAACCAATCAATCCGTACAATGCACACAGACACTTCCACACAAAATCCTCCCCTCTGTCTGTGATATGATCACTGAACACAATGGGTAATCTCATTATCACAGGCAGAGGAATACAGTTTTTACACAATATTTATAACTTCTAAAATATACATGCCACAAACATAAAACATACATTTTCATAATCAGCATGCGGGAAATAAACACTGTAACGGACCGTTTCAGCAGACAAGGGGTTAAAAGCATTTAGGCGCTAATCCCCTTTTCAAAGACAGGCACAGCTACTGTAGAATCACCAAAACTCACACATTGGATATAAGTGAATGCACCAAACTCCCGAACTGCATACAAGGGAATAAGGTAGCACTCCAAACTCCCGAAATGGAACCTCACGAATAGCTGCAAGCAGACGAACAGGAAAAGCTCCCAAGCGGCTTACACTCCTGGCAATCAGTCTCTATCAGCATACAGTGAATCCCCCCAAGAATGAGACAAGGCTCCGTGTTGAGGGTCAAGCAGTGGTCTGTTTATTGAGGGCTACCTGCCCCTGTATTTAGGCAGGTCTCCCACCTGGTGGACACTCCCCTAGGGGACCAGATGGAAGACTGTAACAACGGACAGACAAGTACCAATTACAGACATACAGCAGTAAAACATCCCCACAATGCATCCTGGCTTCCTCCCCTCTGCCCTGGAGATAATTGAGAAGTAATTCAATTATCTCCCAAGACAAAGGCAAAACTCCATTACACACGTGGGGACACAAAAACAGCAAACACTTTAAAATACATAAAGTCACCTTTTACACATAAAACACGAACATTTCACATATTCCCAGATAGCTCAGGTCTGAGTCCACATTATTAAGTGAATGGCACTCAGACCACATGAATACAGTTTAATCGCCATGGAGCCTGTAGCGGAGTGCAATATTATAATCCACGATCTCCGCTGGTATTACCGGTAAATCCACAGTAAGCGCTGAAAAGTAAGACAATATCCCCAATCCTCCCAATAACCGGACGAAACACAGTCTGGGAGTCAACTAGCAGCTTTATTCAGAACCTCCAGTATTTATGCAAGTCCCCATGCAAAGGGTTTCCTTACTGACAAAGCAGGGGTGATACAGTAAGGGACTACATGGGGGACTTAACATTTGGTACATTTCTCCCATAATCCCTCTCGTGCACCGCTGCACGAGAGGGATACTCCCACTGAAATATACTGTTAAGTGGATTATCCCCTCGTGCAGCAGAACCGGCATTTCACGTTTAAATCTATAACTTTAACAATATTCGTCTTATTTGCACGAACAGCCGTTCGGTAGATAGCTGGGGTCTGAGGGTACATTTCGTGTGAATACCGCTCAGATCTCAGCTAAACTAACCGAACGCCGCATTAAATACATTCATCTATTTGGTTCGTTTCAAAAGTACCGAACACCGATGGGTTACACAATAGGAGAAGACCAGAGCTCCTGAACAGCCTGGAAGTACAGCGGTGTTCGTGTCGTCGAGTGCCCGTTTTTAGTTCCACACACTCGACGACCAAACACCGCTGGGGGAGACAAAGGATCCAAGATGGCCGACCGCCGCGTGGTCGGTAGTCGAACGACGGCCACCTAAAAATCCACTTAAATACCGATTGCAACAATGTTGCAATCGGGTATTTGGTGCCACATGCCTCTAAGTGTGTGGGCTTGTGTTCGGTACCTAATTCATTTCACGAACAGCCGGTAAAGTTGCTGTTTGTGAAATGACCATGTAAATGCTAGCGGCTTTCGGCTGCCAGCAAACGAATACCATAGGAATACATGCAACCATACATTTCAAGGCAGAATACAAAGTACATTCAAATACAATATGTCAGCAGTGTGTAGGACATCCTTTAGGGATCTAGTTCCATAGTCTGAAGTGGCTAGGTTTGCCACAATGCTCCCCCAGAACCAAGCCGGCATACACAGTCTGATCCTAATGGATCGGCTTGGGGATGTCCGGAGGAGTACCCACAGATCACTTTTCAAGTTCAGTTTGTCTAGATAACCCGTCGGCGTTACCGTTTTGCTTCCCTGGCCGGTAATGAATAGTAAAGTCAAAAGGCTGCAGCACCAAACTCCAGCGCAACAGCCTGGCATTGTCCCCGGCCATACGGTTCAGCCACACCAACGGTTTGTGATCTGTGAGTAGGGAAAAAGGTTGTCCATACAAATACGGCTGTAACTTTTTGAGGGCCCACACCACGGCCAGGCATTCTTTTTCAATGGCGGCGTAGCTTACTTCACGGGGCAACAACTTTCGGCTCATTTAAGCTACGGGATGTTCGTCGCCATCTGCTCCAACTTGGCTCAGCACTGCTCCCAATCCAAACATTGAAGCATCTGTGTGGACAAGAAATCTTTTAGTTGGATCAGGAGCAGCAAGTACAGGGGCATTGGTTAAAGAAGTCTTTAGTTGCTGGAATGCCTGATGACACTCTGGGGCCCAGATAACCTGTCGAGGAAGGTTCTTGCGGGTCAGGTCAGTCAGGGGTTTGGCCAGGGCACTATAATTGGGCACAAATTTCCTATAGTACCCTGCAGTACCTAGAAACGCTAGCACTTGGGTCTTGGTCCTAGGGGTGGGCCATTTTGCTACGGCTTCAATTTTGGCTGGTTCGGGTTTTTGCTGCCCGCTCCCCACCCGGTGGCCCAAGTACTGTACTTCCGCCATCCTATATGACACTTGCTGGGTTTCAGCGTTAACCCTGCCTCTCCGATACGATCTAGAATGGCCCCTATATGTTGTAGGTGCTCTGCCCAGGTCTGGCTAAATATGGCGATGTCGTCTAAATATGCACATGCATATTCTTGGAATCCGTCCAGTAGCCGATCTACCATCTGCTGAAAAGTTTCCGGGGCATTTTTCATCCCGAATGGCATGACCCGAAATTGGTACAGGCCAAACGGGGTGACAAACGCCGACTTGGGGATGGCATCTTCGGCTAGTGGATACTGACCACGTGCCATCTTATCCAGCAGCTAGTCTATCCGGGGCATCAGGTAGGCATCAGACACTGTTTTGTCGTTTAGTCTCCGGTAGTTGACACAGAAACGTGTCGTGCCGTCCTTCTTAGGTACCAGCACTACCGGCGATGCCCAGGGGCTATCGGAAGGTTCGATAACCCCTAGCTGCAACATTTCTTCAAACTCCGTCTTCATATGTGCCCTGACTGCTTCAGGGACACGATATGGAGTCTGTCGCATAGGTAGCTGTCCGGGGGTCTCAACTCGGTGAGTGGCCAGCGGAGTGTACCCAGGCAAATTGGAGAAGGTAGCCCCTTTAGCTACAATCAGCTCTTGTACCTGGGCACGCTCCTGACCTGAGGGCTTAGCCGCTCCCCCAGCTGAACCCCCTTGGAGGGCTCGGTCTGTTCTTCCTGTTCTAATAGGTCAGGTAGGGGCAGATTCTCCTGATCCTCAGTGGCGGAAGCGCATATCGCCGCCACGTCCTCTATCCTCTCATGGTAGGGTTTGAGCATATTCACATGGAGCATGCGTCTCTTCCCTACCCCTGAGCAGGGGCCGATCACATAGGTAGTGTCACATCTCTGTTCCACCACCTGGTATGGGCCTTGCCAGATGGCCTGCAGCTTGTCTGTGCGGACAGGTTTTAAAATCAAAACCTTCTGTCCCACTTGAAAGCTGCGGTCTCTGGCTCCCTTATCGTACCAGCGGCGCTGGCGTTGTTGTGCCGCCTGGAGGTTGGTGCGCACAGCCTGAGTCAGCGCCTCCAGGCGGCCCCTGAATTCTAGTACGTAAGATACAATCGGGGTTCCATCTGGGCTACTCTCTCCCTCCCAATGCTCTCTAATTAGGTCTAACGGCCCTCGTACCCTTCTCCCAAACAGCAATTCAAAAGGGGAAAACCCTGTCGATTCCTGGGGTACCTCTCTATATGCGAATAGCAGATCGGCTAGAAAACGCTCCCAGTCTTTATGAGCCTCTCCAAACCTACGGAGCATCTGCTTCAGCGTACCATTAAACCTTTCATATAAACCATTGGACTGGGGGTGGTACGCAGAATTTACTATTGGCTTAATGCCACATATCTTCCACAGTTGTTGGGTGACCTCGGCTGTGAACTGGGTGCCCCTATCGGAAATTATTTCTTGGGGGAACCCCACCCTGAAAAATATTTTTATTAAGGCCTCTGCCACAGTTTCGGCGTGAATATTGGTGAGGGCTATAGCCTCGGGGTACCGGGTGGCATAATCCACTACAGTTAAAATATATATTTTCCCAGAGGGACTGGGCTTGGGTAGGGGTCCCACTATGTCTACGGCCACCCTACTGAAGGGTTCTTCAATAATAGGGAGAGGACATCATTTGGCTTTGTGGCGGTCACCTCGCTTTCCCACTCGCTGGCAAATGTCACAGGAGGTGCAGTACTGTCTCACATCCTTAGAAATCCCTGGCCAGAAAAATGCATGGGTTAACCTGTATCGGGTACGGGTCATCCCTAGATGCCCAGACAAGGGGATGTCGTGAGCAATCCTAAGTAGCTCTTGTCTATATTTCTGGGGAACCACTAACTGTTTAGTTGTCACTGTGACCGACCCTCCCACTCCTCTTTCAGCAATGCGGTAAAGTAGCCCTTTCTCCCATGTGTACCGCTCCCCCTCTAACCCAGCCTGGTCGGTGTGTACTCTGTCCCTGTATACCTGTAGATTGGGGTCTAACTTCACTTCTGCCTCAAATTTAGTTGGGGTATCCCAGGACATACGTGTCGTGTGGGGGTCATGGTCTCTTACCTGAGCCTCAGAGTGTGTTGGTGGAGCCGTGGTGCGAGCCTGTTGTCTGGTGGTCACTGGATGGGCTTCCTGGTGTGGAGCCTGGGGTATAAAAGCAGAGGTCATCTGGCCCAAGTCATTCCCTAGCACAACATCTGCTGGTAAATTTTGCATGAGGTCCACTTCTACAGTCCCCTCTCCCTCACCCCAATCCAAATGTACTTTAGTCGTGGGTAGTCGGTACACTGCTCCCCCTGCCACTCGTACTGCCACTGATCCGCCAGTGTGTGCTGAACCTGGAACTAAATGGGGTGCTATCAAGGTTAGAGTGGCTCCTGAATCTCGGAGCCCTTGTACTTGCTTCCCCTCCAGGGTCACTAGCTGGCGATGGTGCTGCCTGTTGTCGGTGGCTCGAACTGACATCACCTCGTGTAGTACTCCTAGAGGTTCCTCTTCCTGAGCGCTCAATATTTCTTGGGTGGCTGCTGCTACTTGATAATGATGGGCAGCGGCCCTGGGTGCCAGATTCTGTCGGACTTGGTTCCATGCTTGTCGGCTCCGGTTCTGAGTGCACTCTCGGGAAAAATGTCCCCACTGTTTGCATGTGTGACATTGGATGTTATCCCGGCCATTATATCGGGAGGGAGGCGGTGGATTACCCTGCGTTGGTCTAGACAGTGGTGCTGTTGGGCTGGTAGGCGTGAAGGTACTGGGTTGTACGGGGGGGTTGAGGATAAGTCCTAGTTAGAGGCCCGTGATGTCTCCTGGCATCAAAATGATGATCGGCTAGTCGGGTTGCTTCAGTTAGGGTGAGGGGCTTTCGATCCCTCACCCATTCTTGTGCCTCTGGGGACAAGCCATTAAAGAATTGTTCTAATAGCATTAGCTGTCTCAGTTCCTCCATAGTGGTGGCGTGGCTGGCTTGTATCCACCCTTGTGATGCTTGGTCCAGCTTGTGCGCCCACTCTGCATGGGAATCTTTCTCCGGTTTGCGTAAGCCTTTGAACTTGCGCCGGTATGCCTCCGGGGTAATGGCATACCTTTCCAGAATCGCTCTCTTTACTTTTGTATAATCTTTGCAGTCCTCTCGGGGTACAGGCTTCTGCTGCCCTACCTGACAGTTTGCCTGCCAGTAGTGGTACCCACACTGCCAGTTCCAAGTCATGCAAATCACACAGCTGCTCAAAATCCTGCAAATACCCGTCAATCTCATCCTTTTCTTCACAAATAACCTTAAATGCGTGATATGGGATTTGGGGCTTTACCTGTCCGTAAATGGAGGCAGCAATGGATTCTGCCCTGGACGGTGTCTCCGGTGTGTGGTTTGCCATCAGATAATCATGCACATCTGACATCAGCACGGTCATTATTTCCATGGGTACTGGCTGTGGCAAAAACTCCATCCTGGTTCTCAGCTCTCTCTGGTATGGGGTCTCTTCCATGGCTGGTGGAGGTGTAGTGCTGCGGGCTCTGTCTCCCTCCATCAGTTCAGCGATCAGCACAGCTTTGGATTTATTGCTGGCTACTTTACCCCTGGCTTCCAGTAGCTCCTTTAATGTCTGCCGTTTTAAAGCAGCATAATCAATCTCCATTCACCTCGTTGTTCGGTTCTTTGTTCCATACTACTGGCCCTTCACTTTCCTTGTTCGGTAGTTTCCATTTACACGAACACTGCTTTTCGGCTGTAAGGTTGGATCCCGTCGCTTGCCACCTATTGTAGCGGAGTGCAATATTATAATCCACGATCTCCGCTGGTATTACCGGTAAATCCACAGTAAGCACTGAAAAGTAAGACAATATCCCCAATCCTCCCAATAACCAGACGAAACACAGTCTGGGAGTCAACTAGCAGTTTTATTCAGAACCTCCAGTATTTATGCAAGTCCCCATGCAAGGGGTTTCCTTACTGACAAAGCAGGGGTGATACAGTAAGGGACTACATGGGGAACTTAACATTTGGTACATTTCTCCCATCAGGCACCGCTGCACGAGAGGGATACTCCCACTGAGATATACTGTTAAGTGGATTATCCCCTCGTGCAGCAGAACTGGCATTTCACGTTTAAATCTATAACTTTAACAATATTCGTCTTATTTGCACGAACAGCCGATCGGTAGATAGCTGGGGTCTGAGGGTACATTTCGTGTGAATACCGCTCAGATCCCTGCTAAACTAACCGAACGCCGCACGAAATACATTCATCTATTTAGTTTGTTTCAAAAGTACCGAACACCGATGGGTTACACAATAGGAGAAGACCAGAGCTCCCGAACAGCCTGGAAGTACAGCGGTGTTTGTGTCGTCGAGTGGCCATTTTTAGTTCCACACACTCGACGACCAAACACCGCTGGGGGAGACAAAGGATCCAAGATGGCCGACCGTCGCGTGGTCGGTAGTCGAACGGCGGCCACCTAAGAATCCACTTAATTACCGATTGCAACAATGTTGCAATCGGGTAATTGGTGCCACACGCCTCTAATGGTGTGGGCTCGTGTTCGGTACCTAATTAGTTTCACGAACAGCCGGGGAAGTTGCTGTTCGTGAAACGACCATGTAAATGCTAGCGGCTTTTGGCTGCCAGCATACGAATACCATAGGAATACATGCAACCATACATTTCAAGGCAGAATACAAAGTACATTCAAATACAATATGTCAGCAGTGTGTAGGACAACCTTTAGGGATCTAGTTCCATAGTCTGAAGTGGCTAGGTTTGCAACAGAGCCAAAGTCTTTAATTCCACGAACAGGCTCCATGGCATGGCTATCTGGGTTAAAACATTCACATAAAATGAAGTACCGAAGTTCCAGATGTTTGGCTAAATTGTCCCGAATAGGAACCAGGGGGCTGGAGGCT
Organism: Pelobates fuscus; assembly: GCF_036172605.1. Taxonomy (NCBI): domain Eukaryota; kingdom Metazoa; phylum Chordata; class Amphibia; order Anura; family Pelobatidae; genus Pelobates; species Pelobates fuscus. Next base: position 247,045,223 of record NC_086320.1, read on the forward strand.
CAGCGGTGCCTGCACGTAAAAGTGTCCGCTTTCAGTGCATGAAAGCCGGGCAGAAAAGCGCTGGCTGCCCGGGGAGCTCCAGAACACCGCCATCGTCTGGCGGCTAGGTGTAACCACGACCACCCAGTATTAATCAATTAAGCTGCGATTAACCGCAGCTACTCGGTGGTCAATTGCCGGCACACGCTCGTTAAGCCGTGGTTAACCGCTGCTTCAGGGAGGTAGATGGAGGGCACACGCCAGCTTCTGGGTGGTCCATTAACGGTGCCGGACGGCTTCCCACGGCTCTGGGGAGGTTGAAAAAAGGCTGTTTGTTCGGTAGATAGAATCTACCGAACGGCTGTGTAGAAAGGAAGAAATAAATTTTTCTGCACAGTAAAATTAACCCTTTAACTGCCGGTCCATAATCCAAAGGCAGCAGGCGGGCAACCAGGCTTCTCCACTTCACAGTGGCGAGGTTGGTTTCGCCACAAACACATACTCAAAATTCAGGCAATCGGTTCAGGGGTTAAAAAGTTAAATGGAAGTCCTTTAGGACCGACCGCAAGCACATTTTCCTGCCCAAAACAGTTCCATAGATTTGGGCTGTGCGGTCGGTCTATTTCAGGCTGAAAAAATGAATCTTCGAACGGGACTTAGTCTCTGCGGCTGCAAAATCACCGTGGGAGAAGGTAAGGCTCAGCGGTGTTCGCGGAACTGTGTAGCTGATTTCAGTTCCATGAATTTGGCTACACATATCGCTGACCGCATGGAATGAACCAATATGGCCGCCGCCACATGTTCGTTTGTCGAATGGCGGCCACTTCGACTACTTCGGCACTTCGACAGCATTCGAAGTGCCAATTTAAAAGTACAAACCCTTTCTCTGAGAGTTAAAGGGCCAGCAGCAGCACATCAAAAATCCATTATGCCCAAATCTTGTATTTAAAGGTCCACATCTTCCTGGGCCATAGTCAGAAGGCAAGAGGCGAGCAACCAGGCTTATCCAGTGCACAGTGGCGAGGTTGGTTTCGCCACACTTCTCCCCTTTACCATCCAGACTAACAGGGTATCTGACCTCCTGTCGGTCAGTGCCCTGGTTAGTCCAGCAAACCACCCATAGAACACAATCAGCAGTACAGCACCCACAATAAAGAGTTACTGCACCTGGGTAAACGTGCAGCCAGTCTTTATCCAGGAACTCCACCTCGGCTCTGGGGGTTATTGGCGCTCCAGACGCGGTACTCTGCCCCACTGCCAGCGCTACCATGGGAGTAGCTTGGTTTGAGCCCAGTTGAGGAAATGTCATAGTAGGCTCCTCACTCTGGACCCGGTACTGCTGCTGGAGTGCACGACAGGCTGCCTCCCCCTTGGATGAACCTCCCTGCTGCCGGGGGACAGCCCCCGTGAGGCATGTGCAGAGACCACGGTCCTATCTGCAAGCGTGTGGGGCTTATCATCTCCCCTTGGTGGGCTAGGCTGCCGCTGGGGGGTGGGGGCATTACCCACTTTCTGCCGCTGGGGAGAGGGAATGACAAGCTCCTCTCCCTGACACTCTCTCTGCCGGTTGAGGGGGTCCGACTGTCTCCCCTTTCAATATTTCGTCCTGATACCGGAGAAACTGACGGAAGCCAAGCACAGAGAGATGGACACAGGTTTCTTCAAGAAGGAAGAGATTCTTTATTCGATTCACCGAACGGGACTTAGAGGGACTAATGTCACCAAAATACAACAAGATCTGAGCCCAGGACAATAGTGTAGGCTCCTTATATAGGCATGTAACTCCACCCATAATTAGCTCCACCCACACATACTCTTACCCAATCAATCGAACAAGAACTAACCTCCTGTTTGACCACATGGCTTGCCCAGCATAATGGAGGAGGGGAATACTACATCCTGTATTCTCGCACATGCTCCGTACACTAATGATTGTATCTTTGCCACGTGCAACCAACCGACCGATACACCAGTATATGCACGTACACATGCCACGTGGTAATCTCGGCCTACTAAATTTATTTTTACCGAGATTCCACCACATTCCACACTTTGATGCCTCTGATATTTTCACAATTCCGGAGGCATCACTTAACCTTAGTTGTGCATATACCTGAGGTTGCATTGAACCAGACCAGACTTTGCGACTCCCTAATGACATGAATCCCTCAACATTCCTCTTCCTGCACTGGTTCTCCCTGATTTAGAGCCTCATATCTATATATGGCCATTATCTGTGCAGAAGCCTTTCTCTCTGCTATATTTTCTATAATGCCCTGCACAGACCTAACTACCAAAGGAACAAGACATGGTAGGAGAAGACACAACATTAAGATTAGCATGACTCCACCTACCAATGCCTTAAGTCCTCCAAACTGCTTATACCAATTACCAAACCAACTACTTGGATTATACCCTTTCCATACCTAAGTAGGCACATGCGCTAGTTTAACCATATGGCTAGTAAGCTCAGCTATTGCTTGCCCTTCATCATCTATTTGAAGACAGCAATTGCTTAGGTTAAACTTCCCACATACACCTCCCTCTACTGCCAATAGGTAATCCAAAGCTAATCTATTTTGGTAAACGGCTGTTCTCATCCTAGTATTATGCTTCGCTAGGAGATTGAGAGGTTGCGATGTCTCATTAGTAATTATCTCAACCACTGCCTGTAACCTTATAATACGGTTGAGCATATATATTGGGGTTCTATATCCAAAAGTACCATCCTCTGCCCACGTGGCTGGCCCATAATAATCTATAATACGCTGGGGAGGCCATTCATTATCTTCCCAGGTACCTATCTCTAGGGGTCCCCTTTTATTCCTATGATTCACATCATACACTTTAACTCCCAAAGTCTCTCCTGTTTCAATGGGCAACAAAAAGAAGGATGGTTTGAGCATACCTAACACACATGCCCCTTCCCAGTCCTGTGGTAACTCCGAATAGGCTTCCTTACCACAGATCCAGTACAAATTTGCTGGGGCTTTCCAACTAGATGTGATAGATAGATCAAACCACACGTCCTTTAAATTGGCATAACTTGCAAACGGGTTAGGTGGTTCTGAGACATTTGAAGCCGACCACCAGGTTGTATTCTTTGTACTATCATCATAAGCTTTTTGCCCTCGACAAGTCAATTCTCCTACAGATGTATTAAACATTATTCCTTTCCTTGCTATGCAAACATAACCTATAATGGAGGTCTTTAATCGCCACTCAGATTTACCTCTAACACTCATTTGATAATCGGCTTGAGAAGATATTATATGTTCAATTGTCTCAGAACCAGAATACATTACCTCCCTTGCTTCCCAGGGCCATTGGTCTCCCATGTTAGTACCTCCACACACATAGCAGTTGGTCACATTAAGACTACCAGCAATACTCTCAGCTAGATCAATAAACAGGTTTTTAGCATTATGGGGGATCTTATTTTCTACACTCATCTCTTCATAAAAAGAATGGAAAACCTGATGAGTTTGGGATGCTACGGTATCAGTCTCTATCCCTATAAATAATATTGTCCCAGGATCCAAACCCGTCCCATATATCTGGAACCCAAATAAGTTTCCGAACCTATCTATAAATTGTTCAGGATTATTGATAAGTATATGGACTGGGTTACACTCCATAGACTTACAATATGGTTTGGTAGGCAACTTAGTAACAATCAAATCCCTATCTACTGTCTGTCCCCAAGTTGCCCACCCCACACAAGACCAATATGGACAATAATTATAATCCCTATCTGGGCATTTTGGATTCACATACTTGTTTTTACTACTGGGACAAATATACTTATCATTGGACCCATACGCTCTTTCCCATTTAAGATCCCCGCATACATTCCACGGTTTTCTACCACTTGATATCGCCTTACTTGCATCAAATAGCAGAACACCCGAAGAATGTACGGTTTCTAACACTGTCTTATTTATTAGGGTCCCCTGTGGGTCTCCATTCCGGAGGGTCAACCAAATTGTACGGGGTTGATACTCTGGATTGAAGCACTTAGGTTCTCCTACTCCTAAATGGCATACACTATAATCTATACCTAAGTATCTACACCTAGATACATATCCTTTACACTCATATTGTGAATGCCAAATTAGGGTCTGGGAAATATGATTACCTGTTTTAGTAGTCTTAATGCAAACCTCACAGCCAGTTGTGTCGGTACCTCTATCTTCCTGAATAATTAAAATCACAAAAATATACATTATCAAGAGCACTTCTTTCGACGTCTTCATCCTCATTCTTCGTCCGTGCGATGGCACCTCAGCTTCCAGGGTGTAAGGGCTGCAAGGAATGGAGTTCTGCAGGTCCTCTCTTCTTTTCACAGAGGTCCCTTCAAGACACTCTGGCTATGTCACGTGGGTAAGTGGTCAGGCTTTATTATGGCCGTCAAAACACTTACTTGCTGATCTTTTTAATCACACTTGAAATCCCGATATCTTCTCGTCACTCCGACTGAGTTGTGCGCTTTAACCGGATCTTGCAGGGATTCTCTGGATCTGGTGTAGCTTGCCAAGAATCTACTGCTGCTGGTTTAACCCTGGAGTGATGAATCCACGGAGTCACTTCAGCCACCTTTATAGCTGTAGGGGTAGACAAAAGAACAACATAAGGACCCCTCCACTTAGGCCCTAACGGTACACTGTTCCACTCTTTTATCCATACTTGATCTCCTGGATGATAACTATGAACAGGGGGATAAATATTCACAGGTAATCTATCTTGTACCCATTTCTGTACCTCCTCCATAGTTTTACCCAACTCTACAACCTGCTGCCGGGTAATTCCTTCTCCCAACTGACTCAAATCCCCCCTTAAGTTACCAAGTACGGGAGGTGGACGCCCATACATGATTTCAAAAGTTGAGAGACCCATCCTTCTGGTAGGTGTACTACGAATACGCAACAGAGCTATGGGCAAAAGAACATTCCACTTAAGCTGAGTCTCTTGACACATCTTTGCCAATTGGTTCTTAATAGTTCTGTTCATCCTTTCTACTTTACTAGAGCTCTGAGGTCTATATGCCGTTTGAAGCTTCCACTTAATACCAAGCATATGAGTCAGTTGTTGTAGGCACTGGTGAACAAAGGCTGGACCATTATCCGATCCTATTCCATTGAACTTCCTATCCGATCCTATTCCATTGAAGGTCCATGGAACTTTAAAGATGTTGTTCCATTAGGTAGAAACGTTATCTGTGCTTGTAATTTTGACAACAAATCACGTCCTAGCAGTTGGACTGGACATTCAGGCATATAAAGGAATTGATGTTTCACTACGTGGCCTCCCAATGTACAGAGTCGACTTTTAAGAACCGGTTTAGCAGCACTCCTTCCAGTTGCTCCTATTACGGTGATAGTTCTTCCAGATGGAGGAGCAACTAGGTCAGTCACCACCGAATGTTCAGCACCAGTATCAATCATGAAAGCACTCCTTTTTCCCCCTATTGCTACATCGACCATAGGCTCCGCTCGGCCAAGGGGGATGGAGCCCGGTCGGTATCAATAGTCAGCCAACCCCACAAAGTCCCTATCCTCTCTATCGCGGGATCTCTGCGCTGCTGGATAGTACCTGTCTCCACTAACACTTCCTCTATTGTTACCACTATTTCCTCCAGGGCCTCCTCTACCTCTCGCTCTACCTCTATAATTACTATATCCTGCCCTAGGTCTGTCTCTCTCATACTGTTCCCTTCGCGGACACTCACTTCTCCAATGCCCTTCTTCCCTACAGTACGCGCATTGATTCCTACTCAGGGGTTCCCCATTCCATTTACTCTCGCCTTTATCCGTTCCCCTATACACTTCCTTTTCCCTTCTATCTACGCCTGCAATCGCTACCGCTAGCCTATCTGCTTTTCTACGCATCTTACGCTCTTCTTCCTTCTTTGTCTTTGTTTCCCTGTTCATGTATACCTTATTTGCTACCTCCATTAGTTGGGTTATGGACATCCCTACAAACACTTCTAACTTTTGTAGCTTGCGCTTTATATCTCCGTAGGCTTGGCTGACAAAGGCAGAGTTAACCATCCGGGAATTCTCAGGAGCCTCTGGATTAAAGGGGGTATACAAACGGTATGCCTCCAATAATCGTTCATAAAAGACACTGGGCGATTCATCACATTTCTGTAATACCTCAGACGTCTTAGACATGTTAATCGCCTTCTTCCCTCCAGCTTTCATGCCAGCAATAATAGCGTCCCTGTGAGCTTTTAAATGGACCATGTCTGCGCCACTGACATTCCAATTTGGATCGGTGTTTGGATAATGGGCTGCGGCCCATGCTGCCGGGTTGGCCTGATTTCGTGTACGGGCCACTTCTTCCAGCGCTTTAATTGCCGCTTGATTTATCCTTGTCCTTTCCTCATTATTAAACAATGTCATCAATAATGGCTGGCAATCAGCCCAAGTGGGATTATGTGTCTGGACTATTGAGGTAAACAAATCCGTCATGGCTTGAGGCTTTTCGGTGTAAGAGGAGTTATGGGTCTTCCAATTAAAGAGATCGATTGTTGTAAAAGGGACATAGACGAAGACTGGATCAGCATATTGTATCTGGCTGTCACCGTTAATGTTTGTCGGGCCAGGAGTCAATCGAAGAGGCATCTGATAATGTCGGGGTTGTAGGGCACCAGTCATTTGTCGGGTTAGTATAGGGCGTCAGTTAGGGGTTCCGGTCGAGGGGTAGTAAGAAAGGGGATGGGGACGCTTTACTATGGGGAAGGTTGGTAAGTAAAATATTCCGGGCCGGGCTAGGAGGAGCCTGACCGGAAACTAGATATGGCGCCAAATCTGGGTAGGTGGAGTTAACGGAGGTAGGTATTGGAAGGGGAGGGTTTGAAACAAAAGGGCTGGGCTCTGAGCTAGAGGAGGGAGTAGGTGGGGACAACGGGGCAAGGGGAGGAGCGTTTCCAACAGCACCTCCTCTTCCTCTTCCGGTGGAGGAGGAGTAAGGGGGCGGCATGGGGATCTCAGATTCAGGAGGCGTGTCCAAAATGGGCGTGATTATGGCCTTAGTGGACAAGCGAGTCCTGTCCACCATGAGGCGACATTGTTCCTCGTGGCATACTCGGATCCATTTTGGCGAGTCATTTACGGCCTGCCTCCAACAATCAATATATGGAAACTGGCCGTAAAGTTCAGGCCTACCTGATACAGCCACGTGTACACGCTGTACCAGATTAGGATCCAAACTGCCACGTAGTGGCCATGCGGCAACCAAAGTAGGCCATTCCCTACTACACAAAGTAGTCAGGCGTGCTGGAGACATCTTTACCCCAAAATCACATACCGTATATCCCTTTTTAAAGTTTTTTATCATACATCCTAAGGGATCCAAAATCGTTGAATCTGACGCGCCCATACTTAACAATGGAGCGTTGTCTCCAACAGAAACTACACAAACACTCTTCCAACGGTCACACCCGTTCCCTCGGCAACAGCACCACGTGGTACAGTTACTAAGCGAAACGCACACACAACAAAACACTCAGGGAATTCCCGTACACACACAGCTGTTACACCAGTCACTAAGTAACTAATACTGTGCCCTTTGGCGAAACTATACGGTCACCCACGCTATAATTCCCTATATCTGAATTACCCGTCTATAACATACCCCAGTAACATTGTCTTTACAAACAGTAGTTATAGTATGGTTAGCATAGGTTAGAGTACAATTTAAAGTCACAGTTCAATTAGTAGTGGTTATGGTGTTAAACATACAACATAGACGACAATTATTAGTACTTATTTACAGTGTCAGTAATTATACATGGTTATGGTACCGTGCGCTATAATACAGTTACACACTATTCACACTCTCGCTAGACGGCAGAGCTCACGCTATCTAGCCAGATATACACGCTACTACAACAATCTTTAACACATTTACAATTCCCAAATAATCTATTGGCCAGTACCTTGATGGACTACCTAAAACTATCTACATACGTTTTGGTTAGCCACACTGCCCAAGCACCACATATAGCGAACTAGAGGGCGGAATTTACAACAGCACCCTTTTAGTCTATTTACTCTATCAAAAATCTAGTGGGTTTCAAATTTACACGCCTTCCCACTTAGCCAAGATAGGTTGAGATCTAGCGGACCGAATTTACACAGACGCCGCTTAGTCTCCCGCTCCCTCCGACCTAGCGAACAAAATATACACCCTAGAACGCTAGTCTAGACAAGACACCAGTGTCCGGCTAGGGCTATTTACACCAGAACCCCGCCTGACTCCAAACAAAAATTAAACGGGCTGACTACAGGGCGTTTAGTTGAGCGATGCGCCTTCGCTCCTTCCCTCCACTGGAGGGGGCAGATTCCAAATAACCCCTTATGGGCCTACCGCACAATCGGTATCCAATACCCCTAGTGCAGGGGTAGGCAACCTTCGGCTCTACAGATGTTGTGGACTACATCTCCCTTGATGCTTTGCCAGCAATATGGCTGTAAAAGCATTATGGGAGATGTAGTCCAAAACATCTGTAGAGCCGAAGGTTGCCTACCCCTGCCCTAGTGGGTCCACCGTCTAAAACAGCGGTCGTCTTACCTCCTCGTTCCTGAACCTGAGTTCACACTCATCGACGGGGACACCCCAGCACTTACTACGTAGAGGCCGGTGATCTCGTGGGCCTCTAGAGAGCGTGGGCAAAGATAGACCGTCTCACGCCTCTGCTTCTCAGCTACCGTTGAACGATGAGCTTCCCGGCCAATGCACCAAATGATACCGGAGAAACTGATGGAAGCCAAGCACAGAGAGATGGACACAGGTTTCTTCAGGAAGGAAGAGATTCTTTATTCGGTTCACCGATCGGGACTCAGAGGGACTAATGTCACCAAAATACAACAAGATCTGAGCCCAGGACAATAGTGTAGGCTCCTTATATAGGCATGTAACTCCACCCATAATTAGCTCCACCCACACATACTCTTACCCAATCAATCGAACAAGAACTAACTTCCTGTTTGACCACATGGCTTGCCCAGCACAATGGAGGAGGGGAATACTACATCCTGTATTCTCGCACATGCTCCGTACACTACTGATTGTATCTTTGCCACGTGCAACCAACCGACCGATACACCAGTATATGCACGTACACATGCCACGTGGTAATCTCGGCCTACTAAATTTATTTTTACCGAGATTCCACCACAGTCCTGCTGCTGGGGACCGCCTGCCTCAGCTGCCCCATCTGGGAGAATAGGATCTCCCCTTTGTGAACTAAGCGGCTGCTAGGGAGGGGTGTTCACCGATTCCTCTCCCTGGAGAGACGAGCAACCAGGCTTCTCCAATGCACAGTGGCGAAGTTGGTTTAGCCACAGTACGACGCCCTGGAGGAAGTCCAGTATCAACGGCAGCAGCGCCTTCCTGGTGTTGCATACCAGTTGGAGGAACAAATGGCCTGGCGGATGCCGCTTCTGGGAGACAACTTGAGTACCTCGTGGAAAGGGAACTGAGCCTGGACACCTCATACCGGGCACTGTGGTGGTGCACTGTCCAGCCAGAGACGTGGAGGGCAGAGGGCATCCAGCCAGAGGGGGATAACTACACTAGCCCTGGCCTGTTGTGGAAGGCCTTAGCAGAAGACGTCGACTTTGGCAGTCCAGCAGAGTCACGGTACTGGGCTATCTTGCATTACCGGGGTGAGGTGTTACAGGGCCCGAGATCTATTGCTGTTTCGCTGCCATGGAACGAGAGCTAGAGATGGACTATGAGAAACTACTAAATTCATGCCAGCAGCAGAGCATGGACGCAGACCGGGAAAACTGGGTGGCGGACCCAGACCTGCTAGCCTCCAGCTGGGAAAACGTGGCTGATGTACCCTACCAGCGGCAGAAGTAGGGGAACTCATAGACTGGTCCTGGAGAGACCCACAGATGGCAGGTGGACATGGCCCTACAGGGATGCTGGGCATTCGGCCCAGATCCCCAGCGGCAGAGTACATTACAGGGAGGAGAGACCACTGGTTTCACTCCCCAGCGACAGAGCACATTATTGGAAGGGTAGACAGTCGGTCCCCTTCTCTACCAGCAGAGAGAGTGTCAGGGAGAGGAGCCTATTACCCCCTCTCCCCAGCAGCTGAAAGTGTGTAAGTGAGAGGAGTTTGTTACCCCCTCTCCCCAGCGGCAGCGTAGACCACCAAGGGCAGACACTAAGTTCCCCACCGGCGCAGATGGGACCATGGTCTCTGCGCTCCAGCTACAGGGAGTACGGACAGTCGGTCCTGCTCCCCAGTGGCAGAGTTGTCTACTGGAAAGGGAGAACCATGTCCCACCTCCCCAGCGGCAGCCTAGCCCACCAAGGGGAGATAAGCCCCACACCGGTGCAGATGGGACCGTGATCTCTGTGCCCAAACCACAGGGGGTAGGGACGGTCAGTCCTGTCCCCCTGCAGCAGGGCTGTTTATCCAAAGGGGAGACAGCCTGTCTTCCACTCCAGTAGCAACACCAGGTCCAGAGGGAGGACCTCAGCTGAGCCCCAACCAGGCTACTCCCAGTACCGCTGGTCTCTGCCCATGCAGCAACCCACCGATCCGGAAGGATAGTACTCCCCAGACCCGTGGTGGAGCCCCTGGACATGGACAAGCTACCCACTACCCCAGGTACAGTAACTTTTCATTGTGGGTGGGCTGCACTACTGACTATGTTTTGTGGGTGGGTTGCTGGACTAACCAAGGCACTGACCGACAGAAGACCAGATACCTTGTTAGTCTTTTTGGGAAAGGGGAGAAATGTGGCGGAACCAACCTCGCCACTGTGAACTGGAGAAGCCTGGTTGCTAGCCTCCTGCCCTGCGACTATGGCCCTGTGGTGTATTAACCCTGTAAGAAGTGTATTTGGGCACAATGGATTTTTGTATGCTGTTCCTGGCCCTTTAAATACTTTGGAGCAGTGTTACAACTTTTAAACTGGCACTTCGAATGCAGCCGAAGTCGTTGAAGTGCCGAAGTCGTCGAAGTGCCGAAGTCGTTGAAGTGGTCGCCATTCAACAAACGAACACGTTGCGACGGCCATTTTAACTTATTCGAACGCGGTCAGCGGTGTGTGCAGCCAATTCTATGGAACTGTTTGCGGCTACCCAATTGCACGAACACCGCTGACCCGTACCTTCTTCGACACCGCGGCTGTAAACTAAGTCCCGTTCAAAGATTCGAACGCTCGCTCGAATGGGACTTAGTCGTTTTCTCGGTGTAAAATAGACCGACCGCACAGCCCAAATCCATGGAACTGTTTTGGGCATGAAAATGTGCCTGCGGTCGGTCAAAAGTGACTTATACTTATCTCCCGAACGGCTGGACGGATTCGAAGGATTTTGGGGTATGTTTGTATTTGGAATGTGCTGATTAATAATATGTAACTGTTATTAATATTGGATGTATGGTTTTAGAGTTATGAAAGTTGGGTAAAAAGTATGTTTATGTTTAGATTGTACGGATAATTGTGTTACCTCTCAGGCTAAGGGGAGGGAATCTGTGGGATGTAACCATTGTGTGATTGGGTAATGTATAATTGTATGTGGGCGTCTCCCTTGCAGGGGAGAATTGCATAAAAGCAGAGTTTGTGTAATTAAACCAGAGTTCTACTTTACCCTCAATTTGGAGTGCCGTCTCTTATTGGGGGAATCTGCTACAAGGGATTGCTATGCTTGTCATATTTCCTTGCTAAATCACTGCTAAGCTCTTGTTCTGCTGGTTCCTGCTCTGCTCTTTGGAGGAGTCTACGGTGGTTATGGTGTCTGCTGCAGTGCTTGGAGTCCTCAGGAAGAGCTAGGAGCATCCTTCAACGGAGGTACCCAGTCGGGGTGCCAGGCGATCCGTTAAACTCACGCACCTAAATACTGTATATGTCCCCCACTATGCCTCTTTGAAGACTTCTCCTTTCTGTTACCATTCTGTTACACAACCTTGAGGTCAAATGCAAAGCCCTATTAGATACAGGAGCAGCAGAAAGCTTCATAGATGCTCGCTTTGTGTCCACACATGATATCCCTCTAAGGAAGAGGTCAACACCTTTTGCCGTTGAGGCCATAGATGGTAGACCTCTTAGGAAACCATTCATTAAACATGAGACCTTACCTGTTTCATTGCAAGTAGGGGCCTTGCATAGGGAACAGATCACTTTTTAGGTTATCTCCTCAACCTCTTGTCCCATTGTTCTTGCTTTTCCATGGCTAATCAAACATGATCCACATATAGATTGGAGGAAAGGGGAGATACTAAAGTGAGGGTGATGAGTGTAGTATCAGATGTGTAAAGCCTATAATGAAACAATTAGGTTTAATCAATGTCCCTGCTGCCTTTCCATTGTCAACTACAGTTCCTCCGCATAGATCCTATGATTGTTCTACAGATCTATTGTCAGTTGTTATACACTCTAAAGGAAGAGATTATACCCTGTCTCCCCTAGAAAGTAAAATCATGGATGATTATATACAGGATGCGTTGACTAAAGGTCATATATGCAAATCCTCTTCCCCAGCTGGAGCAGGGATTTTTTTGTGTCTAAAAAAGAAGGTGATCTGTGTTCTTTTATTGATGACAGAGCACTCGATAAAATCACCATTAGAAATTCTTACCCTATACCACTTATTTCTGAACTTTTTGATAGGTTGAAAGGGACTAAGATATTCACTAAACTGGATTTACAGTGTGCTTATAATCTAGTTAGAATCAAGGAAGAGCATGAATGGAAAACAGCTGCTGTATTCCAGGATCTCATCAATTATGTCTTGAGAGATTTCATCTATTCCTTTGTGTTGGTATATCTGGATGATATACTAATACACCCATCCGATAAAGACATTCACCACGCTAAGTTAAACAAGTTCTACAGACCTTACTCAAAATGGAAACAAAAAAAAATGCCTATTCGATCAGAAGGAGGTACAGTTTCTTGGGTATACAATATCTGTCTCAGGATTCAAGATGGTTCCCAAGAAACTAGAGGCGGTGTTACACTGGCCTCTACTTCATGGTCTGAAGGCTATCCAAAGATTCATTGGGTTTTCTACTTATTATCATAGATTTCTTAAGGATTTTTCTACGATAATAGCCCCGATCACAAATTTGACACGTAAAACAGTTAAACAGTTAATGCCTTTGAACAGCTTAAGACTTCATTTACTTCCACTCCAATACTCATTCATCCTGATCCCAGCAGGCCTTTCATATTTGATGTAGATGCTATACTGTATCAGAGAGAGAGTCATCACAAACCACTGCACACCTGTGGATTCTTTTCTAAAAAGCTGTCCCCAGAGGAAAGGAATTATGACATTGGTAAGCTATTGGCTATCATATTGGCTATCATATTGGCACTAAAGGAGTGGAGACATCTAGTTGAAGGATCCAAAAATCTGGAATTTATCGAGGAAGCTAAAAGAGTGTCATCCAGACAGGCTAGATGGTCTCTGTTCCTTTCCCGTTTTAATTATAATATAACTTAGAGGCCTGGTACTAGGAAGGTAAAGTGGGAAAAACACACAATATACGTAGATAAAGAAATCTAAACAACCTGGAAATATGAACCAGGATGGGTGGATCAACTGCAGATCTATAATAATAACAAACAAAACATAGCATAATACAGTTAGAAAATCAAACTAGATATGTGGTGTTGGTAGAAAACTTACAAACATGTGATGAATCAGGCTTTTTACCCCACCAGGGGTTAAAACCAATCAGGAGGATGGTGAATCTCAGAAGATGAAAATCCTTTCATATGTAAAGGAAAAAGATCGCACATAGTAAACCCAAAAGGAATTTTATTAGATTGCACTTACAGACAGAAAAGCATGGGCATATCTCCACAGGGGGTGGAACTTAGCAGCATGGCAGATCTTGGGATACCAACAGCAGCAGCAGAGTAGTTAATATAAAATCAAAGTAAAATCTTGAAAAGCAAAAATCAATAAAAGTCCATATATTGTAATGTATCCAACGTGTTTTTTTTCCAATAGGGGACCTCCTCAGGAGGTCCCTGGGTCTTTTTCCTTGTTTCAATTATTTGTTGGGTGTCTGTGAGGTACACTTGGGAACAGGGCCGGATTAAGAGCACAGTGGGCCTGGTGCTGACAATTATGATGGGCCTAATTACGGAATCTTATCGACCAAAAACACTAAAACAGTCATACCTCCCAAGCGTCATGTATCTGATGGAGATGTTCCTGGAGGGAAACTCATAGGATGCAGCTATAAGAAAACACATACTCTATGCTAATCTCTCTAATTTATGCTTTCATCTTTCAAGTAAATCCATAACCCCTAACAGCAGTGTCCAGTGAAGCAGGAAGTCAATGGGCAGGGTTAAAGGGTGGGACACTGGTGCGAATCACGTAACCAGACCTGCCAAAAGGGGAGAACATGCCTAAAAAGGGGGCATGTCTGTCCAAAGAATTTGAAGGACAGCCTGGCATGAATGCATGTCAGGCTGCACGCCAATCATGCAGGCTGTCCAACTAAGGGCATACTATGCAGGCAGCACCCTGAACTTGACATAAATGCGTCTAATAATGCGCTCACTCCATGCTTTCTAAGGACTGTCCCCTAGCACTCGCTGGTCCACTTGTCTCCTTACTTTCTTACTAGCAGGCAGAAATTTCTGGTATATAGTCTGAACCAGAGAAAAGGTGTATGTAGTGAGTTTAGAAGAAAGGGGACATGCCACAGTGTTAGAGAGACCAATGTCTGCATTATCTAAACTAATTTTATTGTCAGCCAGTCCACACAAGTTTTGTTCCCATACATCCCTCTCAAGCTTCCAAACTTAAAGGGACACTATAGTCACCAGAACAACTACAGCTTATTGTATTTGTTCTGGTAAGTAGAATCATTCCATTCAGGCCTTTTGCAGTAAACACTGTCTTTTCAGAGAAAATAACTCCACTGGCCGCTCCTTAGATGGCTGCTAGAGGTGCTTCCTGGGGCAGTACTGCCTATTGTGCAGCACTGCCATTCAGTGTCTCCACCCTCTGCATGCAGACACTGAACTTTCCTCATAGAGATGCATTGATTCAATTTATCTTTATGAGGAGATGCTGATTGGCCAGGGCCATGTTGGACTTGTGATGGCTCTGCCCCTGATCTGCCTGGTTGACAGTCTCAGCCAATCCTATGGGCAAGTATTGTAATTTGCTCAGACCACCACTTCTGATGATGTCAGTTCAGAGACAGAGCCAGCAGCTGCAGACTTGAATACAAGTTATATTTTACTATACTTAGGGAGGCAAGAAGGGGCCAGGGTGGTGGTTTTAACATAATAGGGTCAGAAATACATGATTGTGTTCCTGATAGTGTTGTCGCGAACCCGAAATTTTCGGTTCGCGAATGGCGAACGCGAACTTCCGCAAATGTTCGCGAACCGGCGAACCGCGCGAACCGCCATTGACTTCAATGGGCAGGCGAATTTTAAAAACAACAGGGACTCTTTCTGGCCACAATAATGATGGAAAAGTTGTTTCAAGGGGACTAACACCTGGACTGTGGCATGCCAGAGGGGGATCCATGGCAAAACTCCCATGGAAAATTGCACAGTTGATGCAGAGTCTGCTTTTAATCCATAAAGGGCAGAAATCACCTAACATTGACACCTGTCCTCAAAGCCCAGCCCTGATACACACTGACACAGAGCAGAATAGAGACTGTTCCCCCTACATAGGGTCACTTGGCAGATATGGATTGACACCTGTCCTCAAAACCCCTGATACACACTGACACAGAGCAGAATAGGGACTGTTCCCCCTACATAGGGTCACTTGGCAGATATGGATTGACACCTATCCTAATGATCCCTGATACACACTGACACAGAGCAGAATAGAGACTGTTCCCCCTACATAGGGTCACTTGGCAGATATGGATTGACACCTGTCCTCAAAACCCCTGATACACACTGGCACAGAGCAGAATAGGGACTGTTCCCCCTACATAGGGTCACTTGGCAGATATGGATTGACACCTATCCTAATGATCCCTGATACACACTGACACAGAGCAGAATAGGGACTGTTCCTCCTACATAGGGTCACTTGGCAGATATGGATTGACACCTGTCCTCAAAACCCCTGATACACACTGACACAGAGCAGAATAGGGACTGTTCCCCCTACATAGGGTCACTTGGCAGATATGGATTGACACCTATCCTAATGATCCCTGATACACACTGACACAGAGCAGAATAGAGACTGTTCCCCCTACATAGGGTCACTTGGCAGATATGGATTGACACCTGTCCTCAAAACACCTGATACACACTGACACAGAGCAGAATAGGGACTGTTCCCCCTACATAGGGTCACTTGGCAGATATGGATTGACACCTATCCTAATGATCCCTGATACACACTGACACAGAGCAGAATAGAGACTGTTCCCCCTACATAGGGTCACTTGGCAGATATGGATTGACACCTGTCCTCAAAACCCCTGATACACACTGACACAGAGCAGAATAGGGACTGTTCCCCCTACATAGGGTCACTTGGCAGATATGGATTGACACCTATCCTAATGATCCCTGATACACACTGACACAGAGCAGAATAGAGACTGTTCCCCCTACATAGGGTCACTTGGCAGATATGGATTGACACCTGTCCTCAAAACCCCTGATACACACTGACACAGAGCAGAATAGAGACTGTTCCCCCTACATAGGGTCACTTGGCAGATATGGATTCACACCTATCCTAATGATCCCTGATACACACTGACACAGAGCAGAATAGGGACTGTTCCTCCTACATAGGGTCACTTGGCAGATATGGATTGACACCTGTCCTCAAAACCCCTGATACACACTGACACAGAGCAGAATAGGGACTGTTCCCCCTACATAGGGTCACTTGGCAGATATGGATTGACACCTGTCCTCAAAACCCCTGATACACACTGACACAGAGCAGAATAGAGACTGTTCCCCCTACATAGGGTCACTTGGCAGATATGGATTGACACCTATCCTAATGATCCCTGATACACACTGACACAGAGCAGAATAGAGACTGTTCCCCCTACATAGGGTCACTTGGCAGGTATGGATTGACACCTGTCCTCAAAGCCCCTGATACACACTGGGGGGAGCTACTGTCCTCCCCAACCCCTGCGCGGTGGGTGGGGGCCATAAATCACAATGGGGTGACCTACTGTCCTCCCCCCCCTCGGCCCCCACCCCTGCGCGGTGGGTGGGGGGCATAAATCACAATGGGGGGGCCTACTTTCCTCCCCCCCGGCCCCCATCCCTGCACGGTGGGTGGGGGGCATAAATCACAATGGGACGGACCTACTGATAGGAGTGGAGTATTGTTCATATCAGTTTAATACCTTCCGCGTCTCCTATCAGTGGACGTGTAAATGGCAGAGATTTTTAATTGTTGAATCACCTCCCCTTTTTAGGCCAAGGTGGGAAGATGCTTAGACCACTGGTATAATGGTGCCATCTTGGAGGATTTTTATTTTTGGTTTGGTTTTTGAAGCCACAGTGCTGCACCAGTGGGCCTAAAAATTAGGCATGTACACATGCCTGAAAAATTTGGTATTGTTGCAGCCGCTGCTGTAGCAGCGGCCAGAAAAATTGATGTTTGTTTCACAGGCAGAAAGTGCCCTAAAACATGGCGGCTTGAACCCTAGTTGGTGGCGGATAAGTCACGCAAGTCAAACGTCATTCAGAGCTAAAATACAGCAGCGTGTGGACCATTTTTAGCCCAAGGCAGCTCATCTCATCAGGCCTTTTTTAGGCGAATGTATCACCCAGTGTCAGTCCCTTCGGGATCCATCCCTCATTCATCTTAATAAAGGTGAGGTAATCTTGACTTTTTTGACCTAGGCGACTTCTCTTCTCAGTGACAATACCTCCTGCTGCACTGAAGGTCCTTTCTGACAGGACACTTGAAGCGGGGCAGGCCAGAAGTTCTATCGCAAATTGGGATAGCTCAGGCCACAGGTCAAGCCTGCACACCCAGTAGTCAAGGGGTTCATCGCTCCTCAGAGTGTCGATATCTGCAGTTAAGGCGAGGTAGTCTGCTACCTGTCGGTCGAGTCGAGTCAACAACACGTCTTTAAAGCGTCCTGTCCTTGCCGGCGTGGTCGTGGGAGGAGGAGGAGGAGGATGACTTCCACCTCTCCCCCTGTTAGATTCCCGTTGTGCTGTGACATCACCCTTATATGCTGTGTAAAGCATACTTTTTAATTTATTTTGCAAATGCTGCATCCTTTCCGACTTGTTGTAATTGGGTAACATTTCCGCCACTTTCTGCTTATACCGGGGGTCTAGTAGCGTGGACACCCAGTACAGGTCGTTCTCCTTCAGCCTTTTTATACGAGGGTCCCTCAACAGGCAGGACAGCATGAAAGACCCCATTTGCACAAGGTTGGATGCCGAGCTACTCATTTCCCGTTCCTCCTCCTCACTGATGTCATTGAAGGTATGTTCTTCCCCCCAGCCACGTACAACACCACGGGTACCAGATAGGTGACAACGAGCACCCTGGGATGCCTGTTGTGTTTGGTCTTGCTCCTCCTCCTCCTCCTCAAAGCTACAATCCTCCTCTGACTCCTCTTCCTCACAATCCTCTTCCAGCGTTGCCGCAGGTCCAGCAAGCGATGCTGATAAGGCTGTTTCTGGTGGTGATGGTGACCACAACTTTTCCTCTTCCTCTTCACACTCATCTACAGCCTGATCCAGCACTCTTCGCAGGGCACGCTCCATGAAGAAAACAAATGATATGATGTCGCTGATGGTGCCTTCGGTGCGACTGACTAGGTTTGTCACCTCCTCAAAAGGACGCATGAGCCTACAGGCATTGCGCATGAGCGTCCAGTAACGTGGCAAAAAAATTCCCAGAGGCTGTCCTAGCACCCCGGTCATACAAATATTCATTAACAGCTTTTTCTTGTTGGAGCAGGCGGTCGAACATTAGGAGTGTTGAATTCCAACGTGTAGGGCTGTCGCAAATCAAGCGCCTCACTGGCATGTTGTTTCGCCGCTGGATATCGGCAAAGTGAGCCATGGCCGTGTAGGAACGCCTGAAATGGCCACACACCTTCCTGGCCTGCTTCAGGACGTCCTGTAAGCCTGTGTACTTATGCACAAAGCGTTGTACGATCAGATTACACACATGTGCCATGCACGGCACATGTGTCAACTTGCCCAACTTCAATGCCGCTATCAATTTTTTTCCGTTGTCACAAACCACTTTGCCGATATCCAGGTGCTGCGGAGTCAGCCACTTTTCCACCTGTGCGTTCAGGGCGGACAGGAGTGCTTGTCCAGTGTGACTCTCTGCTTTCAAGCAAGTCAAACCCAAGATGGCGTGACACTGCCGTATCCGGGATGTGGAATAGTACCTGGGGAGCTGGGGGGGTGCCGTTGATGTGGAGCAAGAAGCAGCGGCACAAGAGGACTCAGCCGAGGAGGTTATGGAAGAGGATGGAGTAGGAGGAGTAGAGGAGGTGGCAGCAGGACTGCCTGCAATTCGTGGCGGTGTCACCAACTCCTCTGCAATGCCACGCATTCCTTGCTTGTCAGCCGTCAGCAGGTTTACCCAATGCGCAGTGTAGGTGATATACCTGCCCTGACCATGCTTTGCAGACCAGGTATCAGTGGTCAGATGGACCCTTGCCCCAACACTGTGTGCCAGACATGCCGTGACTTCCTTTTGCACAATCGAGTACAAGTTGGGGATTGCCTTTTGTGAAAAGAAATTCCGGCCGGGTACCTTCCACTGCGGTGTCCCAATAGCTACAAATTTTTTGAACGCCTCAGACTCAACCAGATTGTATGGTAAAAGCTGGCGGGCTAATAGTTCGGACAAGCCAGCTGTCAGACGCTGGGCAAGGGGGTGACTTGGTGACATTGGCTTCTTACGCTCAAACATGTCTTTGACAGACACATGACTGTGGGCAGATGAGCGGGAACTGCTCAAGGCGGGAGACGGAGTGGCGGATGGTTGAGAGGGGGCAAGAAGGACAGCAGTGGTTGACGTGGCTGAAGATGCTGGACCAGGAGGAGGATGGCGGCTTAGAGTAGGCGTGCTGCTTGTACTCATGTGTTGATCCCATAGGTGTTTGTGATGTGAGATCATGTGCCTACGCAAAGCAGTTGTACCTAGGTGGGTGTTGGACCTCCCACGACTCAGTTTCCTTTGGCACAGGTTGCAAATGGCATCGCTGTTGTCAGAGGCAGACACACAAAAAAAATGCCACACTGCTGAGCTCTGCAATGACGGCATTCTGGTGGTGGACACAGCATGCGTTGATTGGCGTGCTGTCGGGCTGACCCCAGGTGCCGATGCATGCTGTCTGACTGTGCCACTAGCTCCTTGCGACGACCCCCCCCCTGCTTCCAACTGGTCTCCTCCTCCTCCTCTCTGTCTCCCCATCTGAACTTTCGCCCTGTTCTTCTTCTCTTCTAGCGGGCACCCACGTGACATCCATGGACGCATCGTCATCATCAACCGCTTCGCTTGTATCTGACAACTCAGAAAAGGAAGCAGCAGCGGGTACAACATCATCATCATCACACCGTACCTCCATGTGTTTAATGCTGCCTGCCTGAGACATATCCCTGTTATCTACATCCTCTAGCAATAATGGTTGCGCATCACTCATTTCTTCAAACGGGTGTGTGAATAACTCATCTGACATACCAAGTAAAGTGGCTGTGGTGCTAGTTTTGGTGGTGGCGGCAGGCGGGTGAGTGCTATCTTGAGAGATGCCTGAAGCTAAGCTGGAGGAGGATGGTGCGTCAAGGTTCCGAGCGGAGGCTGTAAAAAAATTGGGTGTCCTGTGTTAGCCAGTCAACTAAGTCCTCAAAACTTTTCAAGTTCAGGGTACGTGGCTTCTGAAAACTGGGCATTATTCTAGGGCAAAAGGGAATCACAGCACCACGACCACGACGGCCCCTGCGGGGTGGCCTGCCTCTGCCTGTCATTTTTTGGGGGATTAGTGGTACTATGCGTGCAAGCTACTGTGAGACCAGATATGATTGGCAATGTGCACTGGAACAGTTCTGCAGAGCACACGCTGAAGGAAGGACTGACAGAGCCGCTTGAAGACAAGTAACTGCTATTCAATCTATAACAGTGAAAAACAAATTTTGGTTTTAAAAGCACGCTATAGAGACACCAGATATGATTGGCAATGTGCACTGGAACAGTTCTGCAGAGCACACACTGTAGGCCTGAGACACCCGCTTGAAGACAAGTAACTGCTATTCAATCTATAACAGTGAAAAACAAATTTTGGTTTTAAAAGCACGCTATAGAGACACCAAATATGATTGGCAACTGTCAAAGCACGCTGGAACAGGTCTACAGAGCACACGCTGAAGTAGGCCTGACACCCAGACGCTTGCAGACAACTAACTGATCTTCTATTACAGTGAAAAAAAAAAATATTTATTTTAAATCTAAAGCTTAACCAATTGTTAAAACAGATATGAGTGGTGGCACTGGGCAAATAGGCACAGTATCCAATGTGAACCTCACACAGAAGCTGGCAGGCAGGCAACTGATCTTCTATTACAGTGGAAACAAAATTTTGGTTGTAAAAGCACGCTATAGAGACACAAGATATGAGTGGCAACTGTCAAAGCACGCTGGCACAGGTCTGCAGAGCACACGCTGAAGTAGGCCTGAAACACAGACGCTTGCAGACAACTAACTGCTCTTCTATTACAGTGAAAAAAAAATATTTATTTTAAATGTAAAGCTTAACCCATTGTTAAAACAGATATGAGTGGTGGCACTGGGCAAATAGGCACAGTATCCAATGTGAACCTCACACAGAAGCTGGCAGGCAGGCAACTGCTCTTCTATTACAGTGGAAACTAAATTTTGGTTGTAAAAGCACGCTATAGAGACACAAGATATGAGTGGCAACTGTCAAAGCATGCTGGCACAGGTCTGCAGAGCACACGCTGAAGTAGGCCTGAAACACAGACGCTTGCAGACAACTAACTGCTCTTCTATTACAGTGAAAAAAAAAATATTTTAAATGTAAAGCTTAACCTATTGTTAAAACAGATATGAGTGGTGGCACTGGGCAAATAGGCACAGTATCAAATGTAAACCTCACACAGAAGCTGGCAGGCAGGCAACTGCTCTTCTATTACAGTGAAAAAAATATATTTATTTTAAATGTAAAGCTTAACCTATTGTTAAAACAGATATGAGTGGCGGCACTGGGCAAATAGGCACAGTATCCAATGTGAACCTCACACAGAAGCTGGCAGGCAGGCAACTGCTCTTCTATTACAGTGGAAACAAAATTTTGGTTGTAAAAGCACGCTATAGAGACACAAGATATGAGTGGCAACTGTCAAAGCACGCTGGCACAGGTCTGCAGAGCACACGCTGAAGTAGGCCTGAAACACAGACGCTTGCAGACAACTAACTTCTCTTCTATTACAGTGAAAAAAAAATATTTATTTTAAATGTAAAGCTTAACCTATTGTTAAAACAGATATGAGTGGTGGCACTGGGAAAATAGGCACAGTATCCAATGTGAACCTCACACAGAAGCTGGCAGGCAGGCAACTGTTCTTCTATTACAGTGAAAAAAAAATATTTATTTTAAATGTAAAGCTTAACCTATTGTTAAAACAGATATGAGTGGTGGCACTGGGCAAATAGGCACAGTATCCAATGTGAACCTCACACAGAAGCTGGCAGGCAGGCAACTGCTCTTCTATTACAGTGGAAACAAAATTTTGGTTGTAAAAGCACGCTATAGAGACACAAGATATGAGTGGCAACTGTCAAAGCACGCTGGCACAGGTCTGCAGAGCACACGCTGAAGTAGGCCTGAAACACAGACGCTTGCAGACAACTAACTGCTCTTCTATTACAGTGAAAAAAATATATTTATTTTAAATGTAAAGCTTAACCTATTGTTAAAACAGATATGAGTGGTGGCACTGGGCAAATAGGCACAGTATCCAATGTGAACCTCACACAGAAGCTGGCAGGCAGGCAACTGCTCTTCTATTACAGTGAAAAAAAAATATTTATTTTAAATGTAAAGCTTAACCTATTGTTAAAACAGATATGAGTGGTGGCACTGGGCAAATAGGCACAGTATCCAATGTGAACCTCACACAGAAGCTGGCAGGCAGGCAACTGCTCTTCTATTACAGTGAAAAAAAAATATTTATTTTAAATGTAAAGCTTAACCTATTGTTAAAACAGATATGAGTGGTGGCACTGGGCAAATAGGCACAGTATCCAATGTGAACCTCACACAGAAGCTGGCAGGCAGGCAACTGCTCTTCTATTACAGTGAAAAAAAAATATTTATTTTAAATGTAAAGCTTAACCTATTGTTAAAACAGATATGAGTGGTGGCACTGGGCAAATAGGCACAGTATCCAATGTGAACCTCACACAGAAGCTGGCAGGCAGGCAACTGCTCTTCTATTACAGTGGAAACAAAATTTTGGTTGTAAAAGCACGCTAAAGAGACACCAAATATGATTGGCAACTGTCAAAGCACGCTGGCACAGGTCTGCAGAGCACACGCTGAAGTAGGCCTGAAACACAGACGCTTGCAGACAACTAACTGCTCTTCTATTACAGTGAAAAAAAAATATTTATTTTAAATGTAAAGCTTAACCTATTGTTAAAACAGATATGAGTGGTGGCACTGGGCAAATAGGCACAATATCCAATGTGAACCTCACACAGAAGCTGGCAGGCAGGCAACTGCTCTTCTATTACAGTGAAAAAAAAATATTTATTTTAAATGTAAAGCTTAACCTATTGTTAAAACAGATATGAGTGGTGGCACTGGGCAAATAGGCACAGTATCCAATGTGAACCTCACACAGAAGCTGGCAGGCAGGCAACTGCTCTTCTATTACAGTGGAAACTAAATTTTGGTTGTAAAAGCACGCTATAGAGACACAAGATATGAGTGGCAACTGTCAAAGCATGCTGGCACAGGTCTGCAGAGCACACGCTGAAGTAGGCCTGAAACACAGACGCTTGCAGACAACTAACTGCTCTTCTATTACAGTGAAAAAAAAAATTATTTTAAATGTAAAGCTTAACCTATTGTTAAAACAGATATGAGTGGTGGCACTGGGCAAATAGGCACAGTATCAAATGTGAACCTCACACAGAAGCTGGCAGGCAGGCAACTGCTCTTCTATTACAGTGGAAACAAAATTTTGGTTGTAAAAGCACGCTATAGAGACACAAGATATGAGTGGCAACTGTCAAAGCACGCTGGCACAGGTCTGCAGAGCACACGCTGAAGTAGGCCTGAAACACAGACGCTTGCAGACAACTAACTTCTCTTCTATTACAGTGAAAAAAAAATATTTATTTTAAATGTAAAGCTTAACCTATTGTTAAAACAGATATGAGTGGTGGCACTGGGAAAATAGGCACAGTATCCAATGTGAACCTCACACAGAAGCTGGCAGGCAGGCAACTGTTCTTCTATTACAGTGAAAAAAAAATATTTATTTTAAATGTAAAGCTTAACCTATTGTTAAAACAGATATGAGTGGTGGCACTGGGCAAATAGGCACAGTATCCAATGTGAACCTCACACAGAAGCTGGCAGGCAGGCAACTGCTCTTCTATTACAGTGGAAACAAAATTTTGGTTGTAAAAGCACGCTATAGAGACACAAGATATGAGTGGCAACTGTCAAAGCACGCTGGCACAGGTCTGCAGAGCACACGCTGAAGTAGGCCTGAAACACAGACGCTTGCAGACAACTAACTGCTCTTCTGTTACAGTGAAAAAAAAATATTTATTTTAAATGTAAAGCTTAACCTATTGTTAAAACAGATATGAGTGGTGGCACTGGGCAAATAGGCACAGTATCCAATGTGAACCTCACACAGAAGCTGGCAGGCAGGCAACTGCTCTTCTATTACAGTGAAAAAAAAATATTTATTTTAAATGTAAAGCTTAACCTATTGTTAAAACAGATATGAGTGGTGGCACTGGGCAAATAGGCACAGTATCCAATGTGAACCTCACACAGAAGCTGGCAGGCAGGCAACTGCTCTTCTATTACAGTGAAAAAAAAATATTTATTTTAAATGTAAAGCTTAACCTATTGTTAAAACAGATATGAGTGGTGGCACTGGGCAAATAGGCACAGTATCCAATGTGAACCTCACACAGAAGCTGGCAGGCAGGCAACTGCTCTTCTATTACAGTGGAAACAAAATTTTGGTTGTAAAAGCACGCTAAAGAGACACCAAATATGATTGGCAACTGTCAAAGCACGCTGGCACAGGTCTGCAGAGCACACGCTGAAGTAGGCCTGAAACACAGACGCTTGCAGACAACTAACTGCTCTTCTATTACAGTGAAAAAAAAATATTTATTTTAAATGTAAAGCTTAACCTATTGTTAAAACAGATATGAGTGGTGGCACTGGGCAAATAGGCACAATATCCAATGTGAACCTCACACAGAAGCTGGCAGGCAGGCAACTGCTCTTCTATTACAGTGAAAAAAAATATTTATTTTAAATGTAAAGCTTAACCTATTGTTAAAAGAGATATGAGTGGTGGCACTGGGCAAATAGGCACAGTATCCAATGTGAACCTCACACAGAAGCTGGCAGGCAGGCAACTGCTCTTCTATTACAGTGAAAAAAAAATATTTATTTTAAATGTAAAGCTTAACCTATTGTTAAAACAGATATGAGTGGTGGCACTGGGCAAATAGGCACAGTATCCAATGTGAACCTCACACAGAAGCTGGCAGGCAGGCAACTGCTCTTCTATTACAGTGAAAAAAAAATATTTATTTTAAATGTAAAGCTTAACCTATTGTTTAAACAGATATGAGTGGTGGCACTGGGCAAATAGGCACAGTATCCAATGTGAACCTCACACAGAAGCTGGCAGGCAGGCAACTGCTCTTCTATTACAGTGGAAACAAAATTTTGGTTGTAAAAGCACGCTAAAGAGACACCAAATATGATTGGCAACTGTCAAAGCACGCTGGCACAGGTCTGCAGAGCACACGCTGAAGTAGGCCTGAAACACAGACGCTTGCAGACAACTAACTGCTCTTCTATTACAGTGAAAAAAAAATATTTATTTTAAATGTAAAGCTTAACCTATTGTTAAAACAGATATGAGTGGTGGCACTGGGCAAATAGGCACAATATCCAATGTGAACCTCACACAGAAGCTGGCAGGCAGGCAACTGCTCTTCTATTACAGTGAAAAAAAAATATTTATTTTAAATGTAAAGCTTAACCTATTGTTAAAAGAGATATGAGTGGTGGCACTGGGCAAATAGGCACAGTATCCAATGTGAACCTCACACAGAAGCTGGCAGGCAGGCAACTGCTCTTCTATTACAGTGAAAAAAAAATATTTATTTTAAATGTAAAGCTTAACCTATTGTTAAAACAGATATGAGTGGTGGCACTGGGCAAATAGGCACAGTATCCAATGTGAACCTCACACAGAAGCTGGCAGGCAGGCAACTGCTCTTCTATTACAGTGAAAAAAAAATATTTATTTTAAATGTAAAGCTTAACCTATTGTTTAAACAGATATGAGTGGTGGCACTGGGCAAATAGGCACAGTATCCAATGTGAATCTCACACAGAAGCTGGCAGGCAGGCACCTGCAATTACATTACACAGGAAAAAAAAAAAAAAAAGCAGCCTGATGTTATAGCCCTAAAAAGGGCTTTTTGGGGTGCTGTCCTTACAGCAGAGATCAGATGAGTCCTTCAGGATTGTAGTGGACACTGAATACCCTAGCCTAGCTATCAATTTCCCTATCTAATCAGCAGCAGCTAAACTTTCCCTCCTCTCACTAAGCATGCATCTTCCGAATGAATCGAAAATGGATGCTGGGAGGGAGGTTGGAGGGTGTGGAAGGGAGGGATTGCTGCTGATTGGCTGGAATGTGTCTGCTGACCGAGAGGCACAGGGTCAAAGTTTGCCCAATGATGACGAACAGGGGGCGGATCGAACTGCGCATGTGTCCGCCCGCCGCGGCGAACGCGAACACGCTAATTTCGCCGGGAACTGTTCGCCGGCGGACAGTTCGGTACATCACTAGTTCCTGACCCTATAGTGCTCCTTTAAGCAAGAGTATGTGAAGAGTAGTTAGGGTTGCCACCTTTCTTGGGAATAAAAATACCAGCCTTAATCATTTGTATAATCACAAGGAGTGACATCAGAGAAAATTCTGTAAAATCACCAACAAACTACTCACAGTTTGATTCTGCTGTGTAGATGGATTGCTCACAATGTCTCCCAGTGTCTTAGTCTCGCAAGTCACCCAGTGTCTCAGTGTCCCTATGTATCACAGTGTCAGTGTCCCCATGTCGCCCAGTCCCCTAGTCTCCCAGTGTCTCAGTGTCCCCATGTCGCCCAGTGTCCCAATGTCTGTGTGTCCCCATGTCACTAGGATACTGGGGACACAGTGAGACCCGGGGACACTGAGAGACATGGGGACACTGAGAGACCCGGGAACACACAGACATGGGGACACTGGGAGACATGGGAACACTGAGACATTTAGGGAAACTGGGAGAAATGGGGACACTGAGACACTAGGGACACAGACACTGAGAGACATGGGGACACTGAAACATTTGGGGACACTAAGACACTAGGGACACATAGACATGGGAACACATACACTGGGAGACTAGGGGACACTGGCTGGGAGACAGACACTTGGGGACACTGGAAGACATGGGGACAGTTGTGGACATAGACATGGGGACACTGGGACATATAGGGACACTGGGAGACATGGGGACACAGACACTGGGAGACTTGGGGACACTGAGACACTAGGGACACTGGCTGGGGGACATGGGAACACTGGGAGAAATGGGGACATAGTGTCTCCGTGTCCCAATGTCTCAGTGTCTCCCAATGTCCCTATGTCTCACAGCGTCCCCATGTGTCTCAGCGTCCCCATGTTTTCCAGCGTCCCCAAGTGTCTCAGTGTTCCCATATGTCCCTTAGTGTCCCCTAGTGTCTCAGTGTCCCCATGTGTCCCTGCTGCCTTTCCCCCCATCCCTCACTTACCCATGGATCAGTGAGTAGTAGAGAGAGGCAGGGATATGCTGTAACTTCCTATCCCTGCCTCTCTCCACACACAGTGACCCCTACTGGCCGGTGCTGGTATTGCAGAGTAATGTCCATTTATTCTGAGAAAAATACCTGCATTTGTATTGCCGGTATTACTGCAATACCGGCACGGCCAGGCACACTCAAATACCGGCTGTGCCAGTAAAATACCAGTCAGATGGCAAACCTAAGAAGAGTAGTGTGTAAAAAAAAAAAAAAAAAAATGTTTTTTTTTTTTTAAAATGGGCCTATTCCATGGGCCTGGGCCTGGAGCTGCAGCTCCATCAGCCCCTATGTTAATCCGGCCCTGCTTGGGAACACTTTTATAGTTTTACTTATACTATTTTGTTGTCTTTAGTGTGTATATTTTTGCCTTTTCGCCTTGTCCAGACAGTTTGAGACAGAGTAAGAACAGGAGCAAGAGAACACTCCTATTATCCCTCCTGAATGTATTTTTGCTACCACTGTCCTTTCTTTGTCCACACCTCTTTTTGGTGTCATAATCGCGGCACAACCTCAAGCACCAAGTACTAAACCTTCAGGTCTCCTGCATGTTCCTGAATCCGAAAGAAGGGCAATTCTTACTGTGTTCCATGATAACATTACAGCTGGGCATCCAGGCACATGCAAAACCATTTCAGAGGTAACCAGACAGTTCTGGTGGCCCTCTCTAAAGGATGATGTTATCTCTTATGTCAATACTTGCTGGACTTGTGCTGTCTCTAAGGTTCTGCACAAATTGAAATGTGGGTTGTTACAGTCACTGCCTGTGCCTCTCATTCCGTGGTCTCATATAACCATGTTCTTCATTGTGGAGTTGCCTGTCTCCAAGTGATATAATACTATTTTTACTGTCATATATCGATTTTCTAAAATGGCCCATATCGTCCCGCTTAAAAAATTACCTTCTTCAAATTTTCATTAAGGAAATAGTGAGGTTATATGGGGTTCCTCAAAACATCTTGTCTGACAGGGGTTCACAGTTCATTTCTCAATTCTGGAAATCTTTTTGTAAAGAAGTGGGTATCGAACTATCTTTTTCTTTGTCTTATCATCCCCAGACTAATGGGGCAGCCGAAAGGGCTCTGGAGGTTTTTCTACATTGTTTCATTAACGATACCCAGGATAATTAGTGTGACCTTTTGCCCTGGGCTGAATTTGCCAGGAACAAGTCCTTTTTATGTTGTATATGGTCTCCACCCTGCTGTCGCGCCTTTCTGTGTTCTCTGATATCCAGTATCTCCACTTTGGATGATCAGCTGGCCTCTATGAGGAAAACTTGGGATCAGGTACATACTGCCTAACTGTCGCTGCTTCCCATTTAAGTTAAATGCTGATAAAAGACGTAGTGCTGCACCTTCTTATCAAGGGTTTGGCTGTCCACTAAACACATTAGATGGTGGTAGTGGGTCAGGAGGAGTACGAAGTTCATTGTGTGTTTTGGACTCCAGGTTCTTCTGGGGTTCTTTGCAGTATCTGGTGGATTCGAAGGGTTATGCTCCTGAGAAATGCTCCTGGGTCCCTGCTGTTGGCATTCATGCTGGGCGACTTCTTTGCTCTTTCCATGCCCGATATCCTGATATGCCTGGTCATGCCCGCCCAGTGGGCGGTCTTTGTGTGGGGGGTACTGTCACGGTGCCTGATGGGCACCTCATTATGCACTTGATTAGTGCAGTCACGCCGTCACAGTGCCCGATCGGGAACGCAATGTGACTGCATCTGATCGGTGTGGTCACACTAAAGGAGGGTAAGGTTACTCACCTTGCCTCCAGCTTCTCTCCCTCCACGAAGTTCCTTTGACAGTGGACGGATGCATTAGGAAGGATGCTGGTCACTGCAAGTCAGCGCTATATGATAGTGTCGCCCACAATTCCATCACTAGTGACATGAACGTGCATGCGGCGTCACGATTTTGCTGTGCACGCACATTCTGGGGTCATGGGATCCAAATTAGCAAATATAAGGGTTTACTGGGTTATTTAAACCCAAACCTTCAGTTGTTCAGTGCCCTGTTGTGGTTTCCATCCTGTTACATAGTTACATAGTTACATAGTTAGATAGCTGAAAAGAGACTTGCGTCCATCAAGTTCAGCCTTCCTCACACCTGTTTTTTGCTGTTGATCCAAAAGAAAAAAAAAAAAACCAGTTTGAAGCACAATTTTGCAACAAGCTAGGACAAAAAATTCCTTCTTGACCCCAGAATGGCAGTCAGATTTATCCTTGAATCAAGCAGTTATTACCCTACATTGAAAGATTATATCCTTGAATATTCTGTCTTTGCAAGTATGCATCTAGTAGCTGTTTGAACATCTGTATGGACTCTGATAAAACCACTTCTTCAGGCAGAGAATTCCACATCCTGATTGTTCTTACAGTAAAAAACCCTTTCCTTTGCCTTAGACGAAATCTTCTTTCTTCCAGTCTAAACGCATGGCCTCGTGTCCTATGTAAAGTCCGGTTTGTGAATAGATTTCCACACAATGGTTTGTATTGGCCCCGAATATATTTGTATAATGTTATCATATCCCCTCTCAGGCGACGTTTTTCTAAACTAAATAGGTTTAAATTTGTTAACCTTTCTTCATAGCTGATATGTTCCGTTCCTTTTATTAATTTTGTAGCCCGCCTCTGCACTTTTTCTAGTGCCATGATATCCCTCTTTAGAACAGGTCTGTTGGTTATATATAAGAGCGCCATACTGTTATTTGGTCATTGATCTTGGCTTGGCTTGACTTTTCATATTTCTGGTATCCCTGACCCTTTGGCTTTGTTTATTCCTTATTTGTTCCTTTCAGTATTCCTGACCTCTGCTCGTTATTGGTTATTATTATAATTCGGCCATTCAAAGGCCTGGTAATACGTTGTTACTGTTTGTTTTATTGTCCGTGTTTGACTTAGTTCTGCGTGTTGGGCCACTGGTTCGTCCTGACAGTGCGTTTGTATAAAATGTTTGAGTTTGAATGCAGGGGTGTGTTTGTATGTTGTGTTGATGTTTTATTGCTTAGATATATGCCACGTACGTACATACATACATACATACAGATACACACATGTAAACACACTGACACATACACTGACACACACACACGCACACACCTTTGCACATGCACACACCAGGCCCGGACTGGCCATCGGGCATATCGGGCAAATGCCCGGTGGGCCGCGATGGCCCTGGGGCCAAGGCCGGCAGGGGAGATCGCAGGATCTCCCCTGCCAGCCCCTGCAGGGCCAGCGCTATCCGAGCGCCGGCCCTGCTGTGTGCCTTCATGGGCCGGCGATCTCATTCACCGGCCCACAGGCAATTCTAAGTGGCCTCCAGCTGGGGAGGGAGGGAGGTAGGAGAGGACCCGGGGAGCTCTAGCCAGCAACTCCGCCGGGTCCTCTGGCGGGATTCTGAGCATTGCAGCGGTTACCGCAGCAATGCTCAGATCTCGTGAGAGTGAACTCAGACGCACGCAACACCCTCAGACTCACACAACACCCTCAGACAGACACTGCTCCCTCAGACAGACAGCACCCTCACTCACACATCACCCACACACAGCACACTCCCACACATATACAGCACACACACATATATATAAAAAATAAAATAACCCTCAGTGAGTTAACAGACAAAAAAATTAGAAACCTAGAATGTGACGGCAGATAAAAACACCCTCACACACTGCACCCCTCACACACACACACTGCGCCCCTCACACATACAATACGTCCAAATATATATATATATATATATATATATATATATATATATATATATATATATATAAGGAAATAATGAGAAAGAGCACTCCAAAGGTCTTGGTGAAAAAAGGTTATTTATCCGTGTACAAGAAAATCAACGTTTCGACCCGCAGGTCTTTATCAAGATCTTGATAAAGACCTGCGGGTCGAAACGTCGATTTTCTTGTACACGGATAAATAACCTTTTTTCACCAAGACCTTTGGAGTGCTCTTTCTCATTATTTCCTTGCACATCTACGCTCTGCAGCACCGAGGCATTTTTCGAGGAATTAACTTTTAAGGTAGAGTGCCAGATTTCGAATTTGTTTTTATATATATATATATATATATATATATATATATATATATATATATACACACACACTACAGCACCCCTCACACTGCACCACTATACACATTACGTTCCAGATACACGCTAGATCCCTTACCCCATATGCACTCTTAATCCTCTACACACACACACACACACACACAAACACACAATCTCCTATACACACTCTGAGTCCTTTACACACTAGATCTCCTACACACACACTGCCCCTAGCCACACATATCACACCACAAACACAAATGAAATTGACCTATTTACACAATACCACACCACACTCTACACACACGCAATCCCACAAGCAGGCTCCAAACACATGCACCATGCACTTTCCTAGCCCTTTTGTCCTCTGGTATCCCACTTGTGGAGACACCAGAGACAATTTAAAAGCAAACACAGCGCCAGCATGTTATTAAATTTGCTTGCACTGCGCAGAACAAACACAGGGCCTTTTTCTAATGCTAGAGCTCTTCAGCGGGGCACTGCGCATTGAACCAACATGTTCACTTTGAGAGGGGGCATGCTTGTCATTAGTGATGACAAAACACACCCTCTCTGGCCCCGCCAGCTACTTAAGGGGCCGCTCTGATTGAAAAATGCCCAGGCCTAATTTTTTTCCCAGTCCGGCCTTGGCACACACCCTGACACACAGATACACACACACACACACATGCACATCCTGGCACACACATATGCACACCCTGACACACACACACAGGAACACTGAGATACAAACACACACTGACATACACACACATACAGATGCACACCCTGACACAGGTTCAAACACTAACACATGCACACAGATACACAGAGATGCACACTCTGATACATACACTGACATATACACCCTGACACATGCACACACTTTGACATAGATACACACACAATTGGACAGACAAACACATACATGTAATAATTATTATATTTATAGCCACCCTCCTCTTAGCATTTATTTTGTGTCCAGCAGGGTGACTTGCTTGGGCTCCTCCTCTTGGCTGAGGCTGATGGATGGAGCTGCAGCTGCTCACTTCTGCCTGTGCAAATTTCCTCCTTCCTCTTTCCCACCTGCGCAGGCCCTCTCCATAAAGCTGTGAAGACGTGGTCTGCTGTCACTTCCTCCCAGCTCTGCCGATTTCACTGGGGCCTGATCGCGGCTATAAAGGGCTGCGGCGCCTGACTGGGTCCCTGTTTAGCGATACCCATCATAGCTATACCCAAAGTGCATGGGCCACAATGGACCCCCTAAAGCGTAGGGGCCTCGTTGCAGCTGCACTGGCTGCATGAGAGTATTTTCATCACTGGTGCGTGTTGTTACACAATACTGGTATTGAGGTGCATACTATTACTTCTTATAGCCAGGTCTACTTCATTCATAGATTCAGGGTAGCATTACTGTGGTAAAATATATATATTTTTTTAAAATGGGGCATTTCCAATCCTCCTTTGGATTTAGGTTGGTTGAGGGATTTTTCAGTTTTTGGATTTGATGACTGCTAATTGCTGATCTTATTGCTTTGTGATTTAAAACCATAACACACTACTCATAAAATCATTTTTCAATTTTGGTTACATTATTATTATTATCATGTTAATATTTATATAGCACCAACAAATTATGCAGCGCTTTACAGTGGGTGGACGAACAAACATGTAGTTGTAACAAGACAAGCTGGACACACAGGAACAGACAGGTTGAGGGCCCTGCTCAATGAGCTTACATGCTAGAGGGAGTGGGGTAAAAGGTAAGGATAGTATTAGACTAATGACAGTTGTAAGAGGAGAATCAGTCGGGAGCTATTAACAGTTTAATTGATATGCTTTTATGAAGAAGTGGGTTTTTAATTATTTTTTTGAAGGAATGGAGACTGGGTGAGCATCTAGCGGAGGATGGAAGTGAGTTCTACAGGAACGGTGCAGCCCTTGAGAAGTCTTGAAGGTGAGCATCAGAGGTGGGAGTACAGACAGAAAATAGACATAAGTCTTCAGCAGAGCGTAAGGGCCTAGACGGAACATAATTGTGTATTAGGGAGGCTAAATAGGTGGGAGCAGCATTATGTAGAGATTTGAAAGCAAGAACCAGAATTTTAAATTGAGCCCTATATCTTACAGCAGGTCAATGTAGGGATTGACAGAAGGGTGAAGCGTGGGAGGTGCGGGCAGACAGGAAGATGAGCCTCACCGCTTCATTCATTATGGACTGTAACTGTGCAAGTTGGGAGCACATAAGAGCACTGAGAAGAGGATTACAGTAGTCAAGGCAAGAAAGGACAGTGGAATGGACCAGCACCTTAGTTGCATCTGGCGTTAAGTAGGGTCGGATGCGCGCAATGTTTTTGAGATGGAAGTGGTAGGATTTGGCGATAGACTGAACATGAGGTGTGAAGGCGAGATCGGAGTCAAAGAGAACACCTAGGCAGCGAGCCTGCATAGTGGAGCTGATGGTAGCACCGTTGACTTGGAGGGAGACAGACACAGGTGAAGCAACACTTGAGGGAGGAAAGATCAGAATTTCAGTTTTGGTCAAGTTGCGTTTAAGGAAGTGGGCAGCCATCCAGTTAGAAATAGCAGAGTGGCAGTCAGAAACACTAGTCAAGAGGGATGGGGAGAGATCAGGAGAGGATAGATAGATTTGCGTGTCATCCACATAGAAATTATATTGGAAGCCAAAGGAGCTACTGAAAAAAACAAGAATAATAGGCGCTTACTATAGTACAGTTGATTATTTGGTGAGGGCTGCAGTACACAATGCAAGGATTCCCAAAACCTTGTGAGATAAGAAGATAAAAAAGTGTATGGCATATACTGCACCCAAGATTTATACATACATAGATCTTCAGGGTGTACAATACTTTGAACCTCACAATTATAGAAAAGACAATAATGGTACAGTACAATATGGTAAAGTACAGATTGTATAAATAGCAGCTATATGGGAACCACTCACATTTGATTGAGCTATCTAAGAGCTCTGCTGCATTTTGCGTGGACGGTATAATCCCCATCTAAGGATATGTGGTGGTATAGGTAGAGCTGGTGCTCCAGACGAAATACAGGTATGCGTGGTATATATGGAGGCAAGAAAAAGCAAGAAAACTCCAATGGTATTGTAAGTACTAATAAATTAAATTAAAAATAAGTAATGTACTTACATTTAGTAGAGCAAGACTTGCTCTAGTTAAAACAGCATGGGAGGTATAACCCCCACATTTTGATATACTGGTACCAGGCAGCAAACAAAAAACAAATAGTTATATAAAAAAGTAACTATTCATTTAACAAAGAAAAAAATAAGATAATCTAAAATTAGGTATAGATGTCCCACTTGACGCTTTTCGCCTGTTCAAAGGCTTTTTCAAAAGTGTGGGGTAGTCCTCTCGGTGTTCTGTATATATATGTAAACTTGATTGAAAATTGCTGCCTGGTGGATCTAATTTCCGTTTTTGTGGAACGCACAGTGTCATACCGGAAATAATGCCGGGGGCTTGTATGTGTGTAGATGATAGGATGACCTCCGAGTTCCTGTGTTCAACTTTGGGACGCACACGTCACACAGAGTGACGTGGCATAGCCTCGTTCTTAGTGGTCTGAATACCTGATGAGGCGCATAGTTGGAACGCACGTATCATCAAAATGCTGTATGTCGCATTCTAAACGCTGTTCTTATATCAAGTCTCTTAATAGTCCATGAAAAAACAAATTGTAGGATCTAAATTAAAGGTAGATCCTCTAAAAATTTAATGTGGCTTCTAAACCTACAGAATATAATGGCTTTAACGGCCATAGTGCCGAAAAAGAAACAGAGAGTTAGAAAATAAAAATTCTGCATTGAGCATCCAATAATCCTTATATATAGAGAGAAATTAATCCTCTCTAAGAGTGCTTAATATGCATGATTATAATTTAATTGGTTAAAACGAAACAGACATATAAACACACTACATAGATTTAAAGTCCCTATTTTTTATAATATTGGAAAACAAAAATACATCTATATATGTGAATATTTGGAGATCATAAAAAGACATATAAACAATACAGGTATATACATAGTTTGTGACAATGATCCATATTGAATATTAATATCATAAAAAGGGGTGTACAATAGCTGAATATGGTTATAGAGAACCCTGCATTAAACAGAGTACTGAATCTGGGAGTGCGATAGGAGCAGGCTTGTAAAAACAGGTGGGAGCTAATGAGTTTACTAAGGGAGGCAGTATGGATGGAGAACAGTAGGGGACCAAGGACTGAACTTTGGGAGACACCAACAGAG
This sequence comes from Pelobates fuscus, assembly GCF_036172605.1. Classification (NCBI taxonomy): domain Eukaryota; kingdom Metazoa; phylum Chordata; class Amphibia; order Anura; family Pelobatidae; genus Pelobates; species Pelobates fuscus. Next base: position 247,081,658 of record NC_086320.1, read on the forward strand.
AGGAGTTGCAGAGCCAGAGAAAGAGGATGAGAAGAAGCTGTTGATTATCAACAGTGTCAAAATACGCAGAAAGGTCAAGGAGAATTAGGATAGAGTAGTGACCACGAGATTTTGCAGCGAGTAGATCATTGGATACTTTGATCAGTGCCGTTTACACAGAGTGCTTAGCGCGGGAATCAGACTGAAGCGGGTCTAGCAGAGAGTTTGACTTGAGGAAGTCTGTCAATCTCGCGTACACAACTCTTTCAAGGATCTTGGATGCAAAAGGCAGTAGCGAGATAGGACAGTAGTTGGATGGGGAGTTAGGGTCAAGGTTGGGCTTCTTTAGACTTATGGTTACATGTTTGAAGGGTGATGGAAATATGCCAGAGGAGAGAGAGAGATTGAGAATTTTAGTGAGAGGTAGAGGAAGAGAAGAAGACAGAGTACGGATGAGATGCGAGGGAATTGGATCTAGGGAGCAGGTGGTGGGGCAGAAGGACTCGAGCAGAGCAGAAACCTCTTCCACTGTAGCTGGTGTAAATGAACATAGAACAGCATAGGGTGTGAGGTTAGGGGAAGTATTGTAAGGGAAAGAAGAAAGATGAGAGATCTCTTCCGTGATTGTAAAGATCTTGTCAGTGAAGTGAGTTGCAAAGTCTGAGGTGGTCAAGTTAGTAGGTCGATGAGGAACAATAGGGTGAAGAAGAAAGTTAAATGTGTGAAATAGTCATTTGGGTTCACAGAAGAGTATGGTTATAAGGGTATTGAAGTAATTTACTTTTGCAGAGGAAAGAGCCAAGCTGTATGAGTGCAGCATACATTTATAGTAGAGAAAGTCAGACGCACAGTGAGACTTTCTCCAATAGCGTTCAGCAGTTCTGGAGCATTTTTGGAGGTATCGAGTCAGCTTGGTGTGCCAAGGTTGTTGTTGGGGCGCTCGCTGCATTTGCCATGAGGTGCCATGATGTCTAGTTGAGAGGAGAGGGTGGAATTTTAGAAGGAGGTTGCAGAGCTAGGACAGGTGAGGTTTGAGATAGGTAAAAGGAGAGTTTGGAGATTAGTGGAGAAATGCTGTAGGTCAAGACATTGGAGGTTTCTGTGAGATTGATGTTTAGATGGTGGTGTCAATTGGGTCTTAGGTATGCCGATGTCAAAAAGTCAGCAGATGGTGGTCAGATAGAGGAAAAGGAATATTTGAGAGACTAGAGGCAGTACAGAGATTGGTGAAGGTGAGATCAAGAGTGTTTCCTGCTGTATGGGTTGCTAAATTGGACCATTGCGTAAGGTTACAGAGAGCAGATGAGAGGCATCAGTGCAGTCTGGGAGAATTGTACCCCACCAAAACATAAATAGGCAGGAGTAGCGCTATCAGAGGGGGGGCAGCCAGGTCTCTGTAAGTGCAAGTAGCATGAGTGAGTTTGAGATGAAAAAGTTGTGTATGGCTGTAGATTTTTAATTACTGCAGACGGAGCGGGCGTTCCAGCGTGCACACTGAATGTTGGTAAGTGAGGATAACAGGCAGGGTTGTGGCGAGGTATGTGGGGTTTCTAGTTTTCTTAGTGTGTGTAGAGAAGTTGAAGGGCCCTGGAATAGGAGAGACATCACCAGCTACTAGAAGCAGGAGGAGAGAAAGTGACAGAAGGTGTGAATGGGTTTTGTATGCATGGAGTCTAGGATTAGATTAATTGATTGTAGGTAGGAGTGAGAGAGTAGAAAAATTAGTGCAAGGCATGAGATGAGAGAAGGGGGAGTGTAGCATAGAGGGGCATATGTAAATGTGGATGCGGGATGAGTGAAGTGGGTGTAAGGAGAGATTTTTATACTGATGGAGAAGGAGGAAATAAAGAGGAGGAGAAGACAGATCATTGCTGAACTGGGAAAATGTTAATTGGAAATAATTGGAATATCAAGAGCAGGTGAAGGTAGGGTAAATTTTACATTTTATGGGTTAAGAAAGTGCAGGATTGTACTAATAAGAGGCAGTGTGTACACCTGTTATTTTTACTTATCTAAAGTTTGGGTTTGACAGACAATCTATAAACATAATAATGAGCATGGGGTGGGGGTGGTGAGGGGAGGGTGGGTGGGTATCAGACTTTCTTACAGCAGTATTGGGGCTTGATAGTTTTGAAATCAGGCTGTTGAATAAAAATATGTGAGGGTCAGATAGGCTTACAATAAAGCTTAGGGAGGGGGTATGTATCTGGGCACAGAGATGAAGGGATGGTTATTCAAATAAAATCAAACATATCAACAAAAGAAGGGAGGAGTCAGAGGTTGGTCAGAAATCAGAGGGGAAATAGAGGAATGTATATAGGTGAATAAAACAATTACATACAGGGCTAGCAAAACTACACTTTAGCATGACAGACAAGATATAAAGGAAAGAAAATATACAATGCACACAGGAGATATAAAATAAATGTACAGGGTGGTTACATTAAATATAAATGATGCTGTGCAGGATAGAGTCTTAGTGTAGTCTTCCAGAAGACTACCTTTGCTTATTGCAGATGATTAGCTGATGGAGCACTGGCTTTCTTACAGCAGTATTGGGGCTTGATAGTTTTGAAATCAGGCTTTGCTTATTGCAGATGATCAGCTGATGGAACGCTGACTTTCTTACAGCAGTATTGGGGCTTGATAGTTTTAAAATCAGGCTTTGCTTATTGCAGACGATCAGCTGATGGAGCACTGACTTTCTGACAGCAGCATTGGGGCTTGATAGTTTACATATACATAAATTTTTTTTTGATATGTCAGCCACAAAATACAGTGTCCCATGGTATGCGTAGGTGCAAAATGAGAGAAGTATGCAATTATGCAAACTACCACAATTTCTTCAATCATTAAGAAATGTAAATAATTTAAAAGTCTGTCATGATGGCATTAATGTTGACTTAAGTCAACAAACAACTTAATCTGTTATTGTGTTTTCTCTTTCTACAGGAATTGCCAGTATAATCGTGTCATTTTTCCTATGTATATATTACAATGTTATAAATGCCTGGGCTTTCTGGTACCTGTTTCATTCATTCCAGGTATGTTTGAATTTTATACCTTAACTATAGTAGAAGACAATTGAAGATTATGCTACCTTTAATGTAATTTTAATGACAGGAGGTGAGTATTTTGCTAAATCTTCCATTACTACTCCATAGCAGCAGGCCTCCGCTACATTGGTATTTCACAGGTTAACTCCACTATAGATCCCAGTGAGGCTCAGGAACAAGTATTATAAGTCCATAGAGTAGTACTTTCAGCAGGCAAAACAATCTAATAATATCCCAACAGCACTCCCAATAACTGGACGACACACAGCATCAGGAACAGAACTGACTTTTAATCCACACAGTCTCATTATAAAGCATTCTCCCATGCAAGGGAGGGATTCACATTAATTAGGACAGTAACCAATAGTATAACCGTTACCTCCCACACATCTCCTCCCCTCAGAGTGACTCATAATCCCCTTAACTATACTGTACATTTACCCCAAACCTGGATATACCCCTAAACTAGTACATAGTATTAATCTTAGGGTACCACCAGGTAGCCCTGATCTGGGTGAAGAATATATCCAAAATTCACCCAGATCGGACCAGGGGTTCGGTAGTTAGATGGAGGGTGAAGTTTGACCGACCGCACACGAGGTGGTATCCGAAAAGGGTTCCATGCGTTTGGGCCCTGCGGTCGGTCTCCGTTCAGCAGTAAAAACATACAGTAATCCTAGCCATCCATACTTAAATTCACCTGTATTATAGTTCCCTTGTTCGGTACTTTGTTTCTACCGAATGGGAGTTCGTTAGGTCTCTCCGTTCGGTAGTTACAGAGCTCTGGAGGTCTCAGCGGTGTTCAGTTGTTTGAGTGTCCGATTTGGGTTCCAGACACTCGACGACCAAAGACCGCTGAGATTTTTATGCATAAGATGGCCGCCACACGTGGTTCGTATACCGAACAGCGGCCACCCAGGCATTAGCAATTACAGTTTAAGTTGCGGTTTGCGAGAAGTGTGAACGCCTAACGAGGCGCACACTTCTCACTGGGGTGGTCTAATGGTTCGGTAGTTTCATTCTCATGAACTACCGAACCCACATACGAAATCATACAGAAATACATGAATACAGTAAAACGAATACAGTCACATATGCATGTTACAGGACAGGCTTAATACATTCCGCTACAGCCACCCATCCTCAGGGTTTTCCACCTCTGGGGACCATGGGCTCTTTATCCTATGAGCCTCTGTACCTGGGAGTCCCAGCGCGGGAAAGTTTCCCGCCTCTGTTACTCCCAGCTACAGAAAGCCAGCTCAACTGCCATTGTCACAATGAGAGTGTCCCCACCAATCACAGGGACCCCACAGAATGGTAACTGCCTCCGCTCGTGGGGTCTCTGGGTGAAACCAGGCAAGGGAAGTGTAAGGGTATCTGACCTCCTGCCGGTCAGTGCCCTGGTTAGTCCAGCAACCCACCCACAAAGCACAAACCACAGTACAGCCCACCCACAATAAATGGTTACTCCACCTGGATAACGGGGAAACTTGTCCAGGTCCAGGTGATGCACCACGGCTATGCGGGAAACTGGTAGGCTGCCTTGGTGGGTTGCTGAGTGGGCCGAGATTAGCGGTACTCTGCCCTGGTGCCCGCGCTACCACGGAAGTAGCCGGGTTGGAACCAGGCTGTAGGAGGGGGAGACCGACTGTCTCCCCTCTGGATACATAGCTCAGTGGCTGGGGGACAGGACCGCCCGTCCCTAGCCCTCGTGCTGTAAGTGCAGAGACTACGGTCCCATCTACACAGTTGTGGGGCTTAACATCTCCCCTTGGTGGGTTAGGTTGCCACTGGGGAGAGGGGGTAACCAGCTCCTCTCCCTGAATCGTAGACTGCCGCTGGGGAGAGGGGGTAACAATCTCCTCTCCCTGACACTCTCTCTGCTGTTGGAGATGGGGAACCAACTGTCTCCCCTTTCAATATTTTGTCCTGTGGCTGGGGTGCGAGACCGACACCTGCAGGACACTCTGCCGCTGGGGAGGAAGGACGGTACCTTCAGCTCCTTGTAACACACACTGCCACTGGGGAGGAAGGACGGCACCTTCAGCTCCCTGTAACGCACTCTGCCACTGGGGAGGAAGGACGGCACCTTCAGCTCCCTGGGATACACACTGCCACTGGGGAGGAAGGACAGCACCTTCAGCTCCCTGGGATACACACTGCCGCTGGGGAGGAAGGACGGCGCCTTCAGCTCCCTGGGGTATACACTGCCGCTGGGGAGGAAGGACGACACCTTCAGCTCCATGGGATACACACTGCCGCTGGGAAGGAAGGATGACACCTTCAGCTCCCTGGGATACACACTGCCGCTGGGGAGGAAGGATGACACCTTCAGCTCCCTGGGACACACACTGCCGCTGGGGAGGAAGGACGGCGCCTTCAGCTCCCTGGGGTATACACTGCCGCTGGGGAGGAAGGATGACACATTGAGCTCCCTGAGATACACACTGCCGCTGGGGAGGAAGGACGACACCTTCAGCTCCCTGGGACACACACTGCCGCTGGGAAGGAAGGACGGCACTTTCAGCTCCCTGGGGTACACACTGCCGCTGTGGAGGAAGGACGGCACCTTTAGCTCATTGGGACACACACTGCAGCTGGGGAGGAAGGACGACACCACCTGGACACTGGGCATTGGATAGGCCTGGCTGCCTGCCTCCTACCTGCTGACTATGGCCCCTGGAAAATAGGTACGTTTAAAGAACTATATTTGGGCAAGTAATATTTTATATTACTGCTACTGGACCTTTAAGGGCCATCCGTGGACCTATTGGGACTTTTTGGGATAATGTACCTTTAAGACTGTGGAGCATATTACAGTAATACTGCCTTTAATAGTATGTATGTGTTCAGTTAACCTGGGATATGTATGCAGCATTCACTGATTGTTCGGTAGAATCACTCCATTCATTATATTGAGTGAAACTACCGAACAACCAGACCACCCTGGAATAAGTGTGCCTCCAATTACCGTTTGCAACAAACTCCCGAACAGCGGTGTTTTGCCGTTGAGTGTCTGGAACTAAAATCGGACACTCGACTAGGCAAACACCGCTGAGACCTCCAGACTTCCAGTATTTCGTGTGGAAACGGCCCGCCGTTCAGTAGAAAGAACCCCACGAACTAGGGGATTCATTTGAATCCTCCTTAGGCTCCATAACCCAGGCAATTCGTATGTTTTTATTCCCTTGTCTGTGACCGAACGCAGGGCCAAAATGCATGGAACTGTTTTCGGATACTTTACCCATGCGGTCTGTCAAATCTTTGACTGCTCATAACTCCAGAACCCCTGGTCCGATCTGGGTGATTTTTGAGTATGTTGCTCACCCAGATCAGGGCTATCAGAGGATACCATTTTTAAAGGGGTATCCCTATGTTTAGGGGTACATCCAGAAACCCAGGGATGTTGTGTCTGTAATAATAGGATTATGTGTCACACTAAGGGGAGGGGATGTGTGGGTTGCAACCGTGATGCTATTGGATATTTTACACCTCCCCTGTGGGCGGTCTTATATGTGTAAGATGGAAATAAAAGCCTTGCTGAATGTGCCAGTCCAGAGTTCCTGTTTAACCCTCAAAGTGAAGTGTCGTCTCATTATTGGGGGAGGATTTATTGCATGCTGTTCCAGTTTGACTGCTAGGAGTGCAAACCTATTCGTATGGTTCCTATTCAACTGTCTACAGCATTCAGAGGCTTGAGAGGATTCATAGGCTTCTCCGATACGTTGATTGTGGTGTCTGCCAGAGTGCTTGGAGTCCTCAGGAAACGCTAGGAGCATCCTTTAACGGAGGTACCCAGTCGGGGTGCCAGGTGATCCGTTACATTCATATATTGCATTTTTAACGCTAAGGTAATAGAGAGAAAATGGCAATGGAGGAGGGGCAAGAGTTAAACCTCTGAAAGGTGGGTTCTCATGTCCAGTCTGCGGAGAGTGATATAACTGATAAGGGAGGCCCCTGCTGTGAAAGCAGAAGAACAGAATGTGCACCGAAGGAAGGGTCAATCCCAGGTAGAGATAAAAGCAATTGTACCCAGCAGGCCAAGGTGGTAACTGAGACTGGGCGATGTGGCTAAATGTAGGACACTAATAATTGTTGGGATGAGGTAATTGTAGCATGGCCGTAGCCGTACGTATGCGTGCAGTGTCTGGACCACGTAAAGCTGGGTTCCAATGGAAAAAATGGGTAAAAACCAACGTTGAGTCCGTCTAGTTTGTTGAGACACCTGAACAGTGACACTTTCCGGAGAAAACAAGAAGGCGCCCACGTGGAATGCTCAGATGTCCGAAATCCGACATAAAAAGGAGGGTAAACTTTGCCGTCGGTTGTCTAAAGACAATTTGCTGTTAGAAGGTCACTTCTTTATGAAACAAAGAACTTGGGCCACATCCCAAATGGTGGAATATTCGGTGCAGGGGTCTACATAACCAAATGTCCTTTAGTGGTCGACAAACCAAGGGATTCCAACCTATCGATTTCCCTTGTAATGGAATGTGAACCTCTGAAATCGCAGAACGCACGGTATTGATGGACCGGTATGACTTTCCTTCCTAGAACAGGGGAGTGAGAAATTTCAATATGGAGAATACAGAGGCCGTAAAAGGATCAAAGTTCTGTCCCATACACCAGTTGACCGTGAATTCCAAGCTGAGAGGTAACACTTCCTTGTTCCAGGGGCCCATGAGTCCCAGAGTATATCTCTAACCGTTGGCAATAAGCTATTGATGCATCAAACACCCCTGAATGACTTCAAGCCATGAAAGAGAGATGTCCTTCTTATAGCATGGGATGAGGATTCCCCATGGAATTCGTGAGTATCAACAGATTGTCTGTTAATAGCGGAGGTTCCTTGTATGACAGTGCGAGGAGATCTGGGAACCAAGGTTGACTCTGCCACCGGGACATCACTGGGGGAATTGCCACTTCCAGCATTCTGATCATTGCAAAGGGTGGAAATGCGTAAGCCCCTTCGGTCCGCCATGCTTGCAGGAATGCATCTACTGCTGCATCCTCTGGGTCTGGCAATCAGCTGTATAAAATCATAGTTGGCAGTTGGTGTTTGACGCGAAAAGTCAATTGTGCCGAAGATGGCTCTGCCATTCCACGCCTGCATACAGTCAAGCCGCCCTCGAAGTTCTAGATGGATTTCTTACATCATGGGTACCGGTTGGTCGTAAGTGGGGTTTTTCCTGAGGAAACGTGCTGTTAGGCGTTACATGGCCCGAGAGTGCCAGGGTCCTGGGAAGATCGCCTGGATAGAGGAGGATAGTAGACCTATGATCTGTACCAGCAGTTTGAGTGGGATCGAATCCCAACGTAGTATCTTCCGTATTTCCTTGCTTATTGCCACGACTGTGGTAGTTTGAAGTCAGAGTGAACATGAGAGGGAGTCTATGTCAAACCCCAGGACTTGCACATATTGAGTTGGAGTCAGTGTTGACTTATATTGAGTTGGAGTCATTGTTGACGTTTCTCAATTGAACAGGAAGCAGAGGTGTAACGGAACCGCTGGCACCCCGACCGGGTACCTTCCGCTGACAGATGCTCCTAGTGCTTTCCGAGGACTCCAAGCACTCTGCCCGACACCATAACCACTGCAGACCCTCGAACCGCCTCAGTTTGGTTGGAGTCTTGCCGTCTCCACCCACTCTGGACCCAAGACCAGGGTTCAGCTTCCAGTAGGTCGACCTCTCCGAATTCCAGAGAGCAGGAACAGGAACAAGCTCTTAGCAGAGCTTAGTGATTATACCCTGGGGAGTATAGTGATTTTAGTAATCCCCAGAGTGTAGTTCTCCAATCCCCAAAACATGAGCCGAAACTTCATGAAAGTACAAGATGATCTGACTCCAATGAGCGTTTATTACTCCTTATATACAAGTTTTAAGGCCAGAGGCACACCCCATGGACCTGATGGTAAACTGTGACAAAAGGGACACAAACCAATGGGAACACTAATTAACATAAAAACACTCCCAAATACACAATGAAATTCCTCCTCTCCATCCTGGAGATAATTGGCCTAAGGCACTGCAGTAAACTCAATTAATTCCAGGTACAGAAAATATCTACATTTTACACTAACAGCAAAAATACGTAAAAGTACATAAAAATACATAATTATATTACACAGAACCCCCACATTTAACCTATCCCCAGATAGCTTGGATCTGAGCGCCCAATCTAGGTGAACAACGCTCAGATCTCATGAACAGAGTAAATTTGCCATGGGGTAAAGCATAGCTAGGGCTGTTGAGAAACCAAGGAAGGACAAAAGCAGTCAGTTCCAACTGGTTTGGCAGTGTGCTTGGGACAACGCACTGCTGGAGAACAATAGACAGGAAACGGGGGAGGGGAAGAGATACACCTTCCCATGGATTCAAATGGGCAGAAACAGTCTTCAGAAGCCAATAAGCCCCAAATAGTCTTTTTAAATGGCACTACATCCCAGGGCCATAGTCATGAGCAAGGAGGCTGGCAATCAGGCTCATCCAACAACCGGGGGCAAACCGCAGCTTGTCACCTAACAATCCACTGACAAAAGGCATTTCATCACAGAGGGATTCCGACATGGTCACCCTGTAATCTGTAGTTGAAAGAAGGTGGTTATGATTCTGATTGGAGAGTAGAATGTTGTCGAGGTAAGCCAGGTATTGTATGCCTTGACCCTGAAAGTGAGCCATCATTTGTTTCAGAAACCTTTGTGAAGCATTGTGGTGCCGAACTGAGTCAAAAGGGAGGCAGGTGAATTGCCATGGTGTCCCATTCCAGAGGAACCGAAACGGAGGGATGACTGCCGTTGTCTACTGGTAGAGTCAGGTAGGCGCCTTTAAGTCCATGTGGGTAAACCAATCCCATCCTTGCCAGGGTGCCGCTATAGATGGATACCTTCCATCTTGAAATGGTGGTATGTAAAAATGTTTTACCAGGAAAGAGACACTCAGATATTTTCTAGTATCCAAGTGCATCCTATTGATGTAATTTTTACCCAATTTAATGGTATTAATTTAATCTACCTCTAAGGGCTGAGTCAACCCTGCTGGGGAATTGAACCTGTGACCCCAAGTGATAAAAATATTCTTCTGACTAAGTATTAGCCTTTAATGAAAGGCTCACCAAATAATTTTTCTTGTGCCTGTGGGCCCAATTCCTTAGCCCCAAGGTTTACCAACTTGCCATCAATTTGGAATAAAGCTGCCTGGCCTCTCTCCGAAGAGAGGGACACATTTGTGTTGCCCAGGAAGCAAAACATCTTTGGGTCCACTCACAAATATTTTGCCCCCCGTCGCATGCATTGTCTGCTGAAAGGAGTCAGCCTGGATGTATGCCTCATCCGTTAGGGTCAGAACTTGGGAAACATATCCTGGGCTCCCTTAAACCCTTTCTCCACCCTTTTCCTTGGGTCTCTACCCCCTCGTGCCATGAAGGCCAGCATCATCTGGTCAAAGTCTGGGGTATAGGCAAACTTATCCGGAGTGAAGGTCTGGGGTAGCCTGATCTCAGCCGCTTGTGGACCTCCTTACCCACTCTCCCTCCCAATGTACTTACCGATTGCGGCGTTCCCCCACCGCCGATCGGTCTTCTTCTTTGGGGGACTCTCTGGACTCTGCAAAAAAGGACCCTCAATGTCCTGATGAAAGGTCTGAGAGAGAGCTGAAACGTCGAATTTGTGTATTGGATTAAAAGGAAAACTTAATTTTGGAAATCCGAGGAGTGCTGGTATTTTTTTCTATTGCTGTGCATGAGCTACCAGAGCACCAGGTACTGGATATACAGTGAAGAGTGCAAGAGCTGTTTGCATCTATATATATATACACACACACACAATTACATACAAATGACAATCAAAAACTGAACTTACTTATATACTATAGGTGAAAAAGTGTAAGTGAAAGAACTCACCACAGCTGTTGCAACTGCCCAATTGGCGTCCTACTGATCGCAATGCGCATGTGTGTAATCAACCAATGTAAACTGCACTGCAGAATGACGTTGCACGTGTCTCCCCGGCAACTAAACAACATTGCCGCGTAGTCAGTAACCTGCAGATGCTTTGCGGGCGGCACAACACCACACCGATCGGGAACAAAACGATCGGTGCAGAATAGTTGGATAAAAAGGTTGGATAAAAAGGATAACGAATAGCAAAACATAATAAGCAAGACACTCCAACACAAAATCCTCCCCTCTGCAGGTGATACAATTACCTTACACAATGGGTAATGTAATTATCACAGGCAGAGAAATACAGTTTTTCCACGTTATTCATAACTTTAAAAATATGCATCACATTCACATAAAACTTACATTTTCAGCATACTCCAAATACAAACATATGTAAAAATCATCCAAATTGGTCCATTGGTTCAAAAGATAGATCGAAGTCCTTTATGACCAAATGAAGCAAGGCTTTTCTGCCCAAAACCAGTTCCACTGAGTCTTCTATCCTGGAGATAATTGAGAAGTAATCCAATTATCTCCAAGGACAGAGGCAAAACTCCATTGAACACATGGTAGCAAAATACAGTAAAATACAATAGGTTACATTTATTACATAAAATACAGACATGCAACATATCCCCAGATAGCTTAGGTCTGAGCGCACATTATTACTGAATGGCGCTCAGACCACACACATACAGTTCAATTGCCATGGAGCCAAACTCTTTTATTACACGAATAGGCTCTATGGCATAGCTATCTGGGTTAAATGAGTTCATTCAGTAAATACAAGAATCTACCGAACGCCAGGGCAGAAATACATGAATAGAACTTTCTGCATAGGAAAAGAAAGTATTTAAATGCCTGTCCAGAGTCAAAAGGCAGCAGGCAGGCAACCTGGCTCCTCCAATTCACAGTGGCGAGATGTATTCAAGTGATACTTTGTGCTTAAATTGTAGATTATGCTAGCGCAGTGTACCTATAATCTTAATTTTATTAAGGACAGGAGGCGAGTATTTTGCATAATCTTTCTTTACTAAAACTCCAGCAGCACAGGTTTAACAATAAAGTTTAGTGAAAAAAACATTGTCATAGGGTATAAAAGGCCCTTCCTCTTGCATCATTTCCTCTTTCTTTGGTGCGAGATAATCATAAACATATCCTGCTATTACAATAAATAATGATAACGACGAAGAATCAGACTGTAAATGATCCAAATCCCGACTGGAAGATTGTCGTAGAGTACAAAGACGATCCCATGTATTGATCCATGAAGAAGAATCAAACTGAAAAGAAACAAAAGACGTGAAAGGGATTTGGAAATGAACTGTTTGTCCTCATTATTATTATTATTAGCATAATCAATATTACTGTTTATAAAACGCCAGTTTATTCCATAGTACTTTACGTAAAAGGAATTTATCAGATGAGACAAGAATATTTTAACCGAAATAGGTAGCTATGAGAGACATTAATATAGTCAAATTGTATGTATTAGGAAATCATAACAGATAGCAGTCGTAATTTCAAGATGTGATATGAAATAAACCACATAATAAAGAGATAACCACACCCCCTGAATTCAAATCTTTTATTGAAGTACAACCCAAGGAATGATAATTAGGGAGGGAAAAAGCAGGGTGGGAAAATACTCGCCTCCTGTCCTTAATAAAATTAAGATTATAGGTACACTGCGCTAGCATAATCTACAATTTTATAACAGGACAGGAGGCTTCATATTTTGCATTTTTAACGCTATGGAACAACACAGGATGTGTGAAGAGTCTGAGGAAGTAGAACACCCTGAAATTCTCTTCTCGTGACCCGGCCAATGAACATCGGCGAAGGAAAATGCGTCGTGGATGTCTAAGAAGCATCCATGACTCGAATGACTGATAACCAATCGATCACCGCAACCATATGAGCAATGGTCAACGTGCCCACTCGGTAAGGTGGTGGCCATAACTGGTGTGAAAGGTATAGTATACAAAGGGAGAGAGAGAGGCTGTCTCGATTGTGAGATTCCTCGAGGGTTAGTTGGAGTGAGTATCCAAATCCATAGGACAAACCCGTAGGAATAGAGAGAACCACAACTAAGACCCATAACCGAGTGTATTCCGATACTGGTTCTGGAGCGTATGACGCCTCGCAGCATACGAAAAGTCCTGTCGTGGAGTATGAGCCGCCAAAGTCTCCGATGGTATCTTGTGGGTTGTCCGTAAAATGGGAGACAGCGGAAGGGCAGTGGATAGCCCAGAATGGAGTCAATAGGATCGGGAGCCCCTTCGATTCTGCTGTAGTGGCGAGGTGCGTGTCACCCAGATCTCCGTGATGCGATGGTGACCAAGGAGTCCCGTTGTCACGAAACCCAGTTCATGATATAGGTAATCTTCTGAGGGAACCCTAGTCGTAGGGTAACCTTGCGTGTAATTTAGAAATGGTAAATGTCCTCCGATATTATTAGAGTCCGATACCAGACTCCGTCCAGGTGTTTTGTGTAGTCGGTTGCCGAGATATTGTCCAAATATAGGAGAATACAACTATCGGATCTGTCCCAGGCTAGCTGTAGTTTGTCGGTAATCTCGACGCCGGCCGTCTCTTCTCCAGATCATGGTTCTCTGGTAGGGGTATGTGCAGCGAGCCTTCCAGCCCTAGAGACTGATTGTCGATTATGTGTGTAGTAAGTAACGTCTTGTAGTCTAGATAGGTGAGGTAGTGGATTCCCTTATGGCAAAGGGCGCCATGACCGGTTATAAAAGTTTCTTGGGTACCATGGGTCGTACCTTAATGATAGACATGTGAATTGATTTGTTTGGTCCCGTCGATGAAAAAACAAAATGGACAAATGGGTCCCTGGTGTGACTATCCTGGACGGGTATGTGTCCGTCCAATCCTAATTATTGAACCCACCTAGGTGTGGGGAAGCTGTAGGATGGTGCCAGAATGGTAGTCTCTCGACTACTGTGAGCATAAAATTATCCCCGAGTTAATCAGTGACGTCTGGAGCGAATGCCCAGCGCTTCTTGGAAATAAGTAAGTTTCCTCATATGTGAGATTTGTGGTCCTCCAGTACCCGTAGAGGGGTGGTATTGGAAGATGTGGACTTCGACCCCCAATGGTCGACCAGGTATCCAGATTAAGCATTAGTTCATGGAGCTAAGTTACCCTACTAGGACGTTCAGCCCAGGAGTATAGAGGAATCCTATGTCCTATCCTTCGGCCATCCGGAGTAATCTAACCTACCTACTCGAGTAGAGGTAGCTTCCTTATTTCATTACAAGGTAGACCGCTGCCCATGGTTACACCATGAGAGCGTTGAAACCGGAGAAATGTAAGAGTATAGCTGTTTCTCAGTAATATTCTGTTGTTGGGGTGAAGTGAGTGAGGGCGTGCGACCCGGAGTCGAACACACAGTCTCCTTGTGGCTACAATTGTATGGATCGTGGATGAAGGCCTGGCAACCCCCATTTCGTCGATCTCTGTGTGTTGACTGACCGTGCAGCGGTCAAATCCGTGGAGTCTCCGGAGATTTCCTTAATATGTTGTTTGGATAACTTTCCGGCACATCGAGGTTCTGTTCCCAGGCTTGATGTAATTATTTGGAGGGTCCGTGATGGAATACTTGCACTTGTCCTTTGTATATGGGTGCTTGGCCCCGGGCCTAGTAGCTCATGAATTCATAGGCAGGTGGGGTACCATGGTTCACAGTCTCTGCAAGACCCTGACCCAGCCTATTGGGGATTGTTGTCTGCATTGAGGTTGCCACTGCAATTAACCTAGGCTGAAAGTCTTGAGTGAGAGGTCGTCTGTTGACCTTTCCGTCTGTTGAGTATATATATCTATATATATGGACTAGGTACATGTGTAAATGTGTTAGGACACCTAGAGCACCTCCGGCCATAGTTCCATGTGGGATGCGCATCTGCGAGTGGGGGAATAACCCCAGTAGTAAAGGGGTTCATCCCAATAATAAAGAGCACAGAAGTCCGCAGACGAGTGTTGGAGCCTGATTACTGCAAAAATTTTCCCCTTCCTCAGTGAGGAGTATGTAGATCACCCCAGTCGTATTGTTGGTACCATGCATAGAGTCATATATACATATAATGATATAGCAGGGGGTGAGCCTGCGTGCACTGCAACTCTTAATGATATAGCAGGGGATGAGCCTGCTTGCACTGTGACTCTTAATGATATAGCAGGGGATGAGCCTGCTTGTACTGTGACTCTTAATGATATAGCAGGGGATGAGCCTGCTTGCACTGTGACTCTTAATGATATAGCAGGGGATGAGCCTGCTTGTACTGTGACTCTTAATTGTATAGCAGGGGATGAGCCTGCTTGCACTGTGACTCTTAATTGTATAGCAGGGGATGAGCCTGCTTGCACTGTGACTCTTAATTGTATAGCAGGGGATGAGCCTGCTTGCACTGTGACTCTTAATGATGTAGCAGGAGATAAGCCTGCTTGCACTGTGACTCTTAATGATATAGCAGGGGATGAGCCTGCTTGTACTGTGACTCTTAATTGTATAGCAGGGGATGAGCCTGCTTGCACTTTGACACTTGAGCCTGTGGGGGTCGCCTCCTTTAAAGGGGTCACCCCAATAAAAAAGTGCACAGTAATCCATTGGTGAATGCACATCTTTGAGTGTGGGGGTCACCCCAGTAGTAAGGGGGGTCGCCCCAATAATAAAGTGCACAGAAAATAACGTTTGGATAGTTTTATTCTGGGGACTTCTCTAAGGAAGTCAGTGTCTTCTGTTTCAGCGGCCGTTGCGGTGTCGGTGTCTGTTTTCGGGATCTGCACCAGTGGCAATAGCCTTCTCCACTGAGGCAGCCACCGCCGAATTTATCATTGACTGGAAGTCAGATGGTGGTGATTGTGGTGAGTCACTCAACATGAAGTAGTGGAGTATTCCTCTCTGTGAAAGACAGGAGAATGTCAGGTACTGAAGTACATGAGTAGTAGTACAGTCGGCTTCCACTAATGACTGGCCTGACCAGTGTTATCTGACCCGAGACCCTCAGGTCGCAAGGGGTCGAGTGGCCTGAAGAGGGGGTCACCCTCTGTGCGACCGGGATGAGCGGTCGTATAAGTGGGCCGCACCCGTCAAGGGTGGAGGGCCTGTTTGTTTGGGGTTCACCCAACAATATATGAATTGTGGAGCCTGTACATTTGCAATTTCCTCACTCCTTGGTAAGGAGGTGCGTGGATCACCCCAGTCGTAGTGTGGGTGTCCGATATTCACTGCATAGAGTCATCTTGTTAGTGTATGGCAGGATGTTGAACCTGCGTGCACTGTGTCTCTTTGAGCCTGTGGGGGGTCACCCCATCTGAAAGGGGGGTCACCCCTGAATAAATCCTGCACCAAGTGCTGTATGGCTCCGCTTGGGGGTCACCCAGCATAGGGGGTCACTCCTGTTATGGTATTGGCAGGAGCGTGAGTGGGGTTCACCCCCAACTGAGAAGGGTCACCTCTGTATAGACACTCTGCAGCAGTGTAATGGTTAATGTACAGTGCAGTTTGTTATCAGCAATGTTCCACAGTAAATTATTGTTTAATGGAAATACTTAACTATACATATCCAACGTGTGAGTCATAACCGCTAGGGGCGCAAATGGCAGTCGTGGGTCTCGCAGGTGCGAGATCTAAGATGGCCGCCATTCGCGCCAAAACGACAGCGCGGCTAGCAGTTGCGGCCCGCCAGCGTGGATACGAAAAATACACAGAAATTAATAGATCACAAGATATAAAATCGTGAACCCATTCTCTGGTTACCCAAATAGGTGATTCCTATTTTATCTACTTCAGTGGGAATAGAGTCTGTGAACCATAAGATATGGACAGTGTACTGCTAGTGTATTAGCCCATTGAGCTTACATAAATACATACATTGAGCATACATAAATACATACATACATATATATATATATATATATATATATATATATACACACACATGGTGCTATGTATATCACAGCTCCTGACAGGCATTGAAAAACCCTGTAGGAGAAATGAGAGCATCCCAGACCGTGTGAATCACGGTCTGGGAAGGTGGCTGGCCGCCCTGGATCTCGCGGTCTGCGATACCCAAAATGGCCGCCGTTCGCGTGCAAATCTTGATGCCGGTAACGCGGATTCCCACACTCCCCCTCCCGCTGACCCTAACCAATGCCCCAGTCCCTGGTTTGATAAGCGCGATCTTGGTAACTTGCCGCAATCGCGAAATGAAATGACAGGGAGATAGTGAGAGGGAAGCAAAGGTAGTACAGGTGGGGATATAGGGGAGAAAGGGAAAAATTTAAGAAAATAAATAGTGATAATCAAATATAGAGACAATCCATCAAACCCAGTGTGAATGTAAAACCATAGTAAGAATGGGCAGAGAATACAAGATTCTGACAGTGTAAATGTAAATTCCATAGTAAGAATGAGCAGAGAAAGGAAGCTCTGACAGTGTAAATGTAGATTTAGTAGTAAGAATGAGCAGAGAAAAGAAACTCTGAGAGTAAATGTAAATTCAGTAGTAAGAATGAGCAGAGAATAGAAACTCTGACAGTGTAAATGTAAATTCAGTAGTAAGAATGAGCAGAGAAAAGAAGCTCTGACAGTGTAAATGTAAATTCAACAGTAAGTATGAGCAGAGAAAGGACACTGACAGAGTAAATGTAAATTCAATAGCAGAGAATCAAATACTCTGACCTGTCTGACTGGAGCAGCAAAGAAAGAGGAAATGATGCAAGAGGAAGGGCCTTTTATACCCTATGGCAATGTTTTTTTCACTAAACTTTATTGTTAAACCTGTGCTGCTGGAGTTTTAGTAAAGAAAGATTATGCAAAATACTCGCCTCCTGTCCTTAATAAAATTAAGATTATAGGTACACTGTGCTAGCATAATCTACAATTTAAGCACAAAGTATCACTTGAATACATCTCGCCACTGTGCATTGGAGGAGCCTGGTTGCCTGCCTGCTGCCTTTTGACTCTGGACAGGCATTTAAATACTTTCTTTTCCTATGCAGAAAGTTCTATTCATGTATTTCTGCCCTGGCGTTCGGTAGATTCTTGTATTTACTGAATGAACTCATTTAACCCAGATAGCTATGCCATAGAGCCTATTCGTGTAATAAAAGAGTTTGGCTCCATGGCAATTGAACTGTATGTGTGTGGTCTGAGCGCCATTCAGTAATAATGTGCGCTCAGACCTAAGCTATCTGGGGATATGTTGCATGTCTGTATTTTATGTAATAAATGTAACCTATTGTATTTTACTGTATTTTGCTACCATGTGTTCAATGGAGTTTTGCCTCTGTCCTTGGAGATAATTGGATTACTTCTCAATTATCTCCAGGATAGAAGACTCAGTGGAACTGGTTTTGGGCAGAAAAGCCTTGCTTCATTTGGTCATAAAGGACTTCGATCTATCTTTTGAACCAATGGACCAATTTGGATGATTTTTACATATGTTTGTATTTGGAGTATGCTGAAAATGTAAGTTTTATGTGAATGTGATGCATATTTTTAAAGTTATGAATAACGTGGAAAAACTGTATTTCTCTGCCTGTGATAATTACATTACCCATTGTGTAAGGTAATTGTATCACCTGCAGAGGGGAGGATTTTGTGTTGGAGTGTCTTACTTATTATGTTTTGCTATTCGTTATCCTTTTTATCCAATTTTTTTACTCTAACAACTATTCTGCACCGATCGTTTTGTTCCCGATCGGTGTGGTGTTGTGCCGCCCGCAAAGCATCTGCAAGTTACTATGACTACGCGGCAATGTTGTTTAGTTGCCGGGGAGACACGTGCAACGTCATTCTGCAGTGCAGTTTACATTGGTTGATTACACACATGCGCATTGCGATCAGTAGGACGCCAATTGGGCAGTTGCAACAGCTGTGGTGAGTTCTTTCACTTACACTTTTTCACCTATAGTATATAAGTAAGTTCAGTTTTTGATTGTCATTTGTATGTGATTGTGTGTGTGTGTATATATATATAGATGCAAACAGCTCTTGCACTCTTCACTGTATATCCAGTACCTGGTGCTCTGGTAGCTCATGCACAGCAATAGAAAAAAATACCAGCACTCCTCGGATTTCCAAAATGAAGTTTTCCTTTTAATCCAATACATAATTGTAATAATAATATAGAGACAATCCATCAAACCCAGTGTGAATGTAAAACCATAGTAAGAATGGGCAGAGAATACAAGATTCTGACAGAGTAAATGTAAATGCCATAGTAAGAATAAGCAGAGAAAAGAAGCTCTGACAGTGTAAATGTAAATTCCATAGTAAGAATGAGCAGAGAAAGGAAGCTCTGACAGTGTAAATGTAGATTCAGTAGTAAGAATGAGCAGAGAAAATAAACTCTGAGAGTAAATGTAAATTCAGTAGTAAGAATGAGCAGAGAATAGAAACTCTGACAGTGTAAATGTAAATTCAGTAGTAAGAATGAGCAGAGAAAAGAAGCTCTGACAGTGTAAATGTAAATTCAACAGTAAGTATGAGCAGAGAAAGGACACTGACAGAGTAAATGTAAATTCAATAGCAGAGAATAAAATACTCTGACCTGTCTGACTGGAGCAGCAAAGAAAGAGGAAATGATGCAAGAGGAAGGGCCTTTTATACCCTATGGCAATGTTTTTTTCACTAAACTTTATTGTTAAACCTGTGCTGCTGGAGTTTTAGTAAAGAAAGATTATGCAAAATACTCGCCTCCTGTCCTTAATAAAATTAAGATTATAGGTACACTGTGCTAGCATAATCTACAATTTAAGCACAAAGTATCACTTGAATACATCTCGCCACTGTGCATTGGAGGAGCCTGGTTGCCTGCCTGCTGCCTTTTGACTCTGGACAGGCATTTAAATACTTTCTTTTCCTATGCAGAAAGTTCTATTCATGTATTTCTGCCCTGGCGTTCGGTAGATTCTTGTATTTACTGAATGAACTCATTTAACCCAGATAGCTATGCCATAGAGCCTATTCGTGTAATAAAAGAGTTTGGCTCCATGGCAATTGAACTGTATGTGTGTGGTCTGAGCGCCATTCAGTAATAATGTGCGCTCAGACCTAAGCTATCTGGGGATATGTTGCATGTCTGTATTTTATGTAATAAATGTAACCTATTGTATTTTACTGTATTTTGCTACCATGTGTTCAATGGAGTTTTGCCTCTGTCCTTGGAGATAATTGGATTACTTCTCAATTATCTCCAGGATAGAAGACTCAGTGGAACTGGTTTTGGGCAGAAAAGCCTTGCTTCATTTGGTCATAAAGGACTTCGATCTATCTTTTGAACCAATGGACCAATTTGGATGATTTTTACATATGTTTGTATTTGGAGTATGCTGAAAATGTAAGTTTTATGTGAATGTGATGCATATTTTTAAAGTTATGAATAACGTGGAAAAACTGTATTTCTCTGCCTGTGATAATTACATTACCCATTGTGTAAGGTAATTGTATCACCTGCAGAGGGGAGGATTTTGTGTTGGAGTGTCTTACTTATTATGTTTTGCTATTCGTTATCCTTTTTATCCAATTTTTTTACTCTAACAACTATTCTGCACCGATCGTTTTGTTCCCGATCGGTGTGGTGTTGTGCCGCCCGCAAAGCATCTGCAAGTTACTATGACTACGCGGCAATGTTGTTTAGTTGCCGGGGAGACACGTGCAACGTCATTCTGCAGTGCAGTTTACATTGGTTGATTACACACATGCGCATTGCGATCAGTAGGACGCCAATTGGGCAGTTGCAACAGCTGTGGTGAGTTCTTTCACTTACACTTTTTCACCTATAGTATATAAGTAAGTTCAGTTTTTGATTGTCATTTGTATGTAATTGTGTGTGTGTGTATATATATATAGATGCAAACAGCTCTTGCACTCTTCACTGTATATCCAGTACCTGGTGCTCTGGTAGCTCATGCACAGCAATAGAAAAAAATACCAGCACTCCTCGGATTTCCAAAATGAAGTTTTCCTTTTAATCCAATACATAATTGTAATAATAATATAGAGACAATCCATCAAACCCAGTGTGAATGTAAAACCATAGTAAGAATGGGCAGAGAATACAAGATTCTGACAGAGTAAATGTAAATGCCATAGTAAGAATAAGCAGAGAAAAGAAGCTCTGACAGTGTAAATGTAAATTCCATAGTAAGAATGAGCAGAGAAAGGAAGCTCTGACAGTGTAAATGTAGATTCAGTAGTAAGAATGAGCAGAGAAAATAAACTCTGAGAGTAAATGTAAATTCAGTAGTAAGAATGAGCAGAGAATAGAAACTCTGACAGTGTAAATGTAAATTCAGTAGTAAGAATGAGCAGAGAAAAGAAGCTCTGACAGTGTAAATGTAAATTCAACAGTAAGTATGAGCAGAGAAAGGACACTGACAGAGTAAATGTAAATTCAATAGCAGAGAATAAAATACTCTGACCTGTCTGACTGGAGCAGCAAAGAAAGAGGAAATGATGCAAGAGGAAGGGCCTTTTATACCCTATGGCAATGTTTTTTTCACTAAACTTTATTGTTAAACCTGTGCTGCTGGAGTTTTAGTAAAGAAAGATTATGCAAAATATGAAGCCTCCTGTCCTGTTATAAAATTGCTAAATGAAGCTATACTTCCTAAAGTGCTAAATGCAATGACCATCTAATACGTAGTGTACATAAAGTGCAAATGTAGAGAACCTGTATCTTGATACTTTTATAAAAGATACAGTATTAATAATTAGTGGCCCAATTTGAACAAACTGTGCTTATTGCAAACCTGATCTGGTAAATAACATATAAAGATCCATCAAGGAAGCTATTTAGAGTAATATTGTAGGAATAGTGTAAGTACAATAGCCCTATAAAAAAACCAAACATAAATTAAATGTCCATATGAAATAAATAAATATTATATAGTGCAACTATATAGGGATGAAGTGCATATTATGATAAATGTGCCAACTATACATTAATAATACATAAATAAAATTAGTAAAATATACAGAAAGCTATGCTTAATCTAGATACCATCCATAGCAATACACTATTTCACAAGCTGGGTGTAGATTAGAGAAATGAATGTAGGAGCAAATTTTCATTAAGGCCCTTGGGGGATACAGTATTCAGTTCATGAATCCAGTACGCTTCTCTGTTAAGTAATATTCGGCCTCTGTCACCTCCTCTTCTGGGTTGTGATATATGATCAATAGCTATAAATTTTAAGGAGGACAAAGGATGTTGTTTAACCAAAAAATGTTTAGCTACTGGCTTATCTGAAACACCATCCGTGTAAGCCAGTCGGATACTTGAGCGGTGTCCTCGTATCCGTTCGCCTAATGGAGTCTCTGTCTTGGCCACATGGGCATATGAGATTATATACAACAAATTATGTTTTACACGTACTAATGGTGTGTCTGATTTCATACTTTTTGTTAGTATGTGGATTATTAAAAAATTTTGCCTGGGGGGCGTGGCTTGGACGCCGGACAAGATGGCGGCGTAACCCGCGAGCTCCCTCCTGGCTCCCAGCACTAATCCACCAAACCAGCACCTATACCCGGCACCATGGGCAAGACACATAGGGCCACGCAGGCCGCCCACACAGCTAACATCCCGCGGGGGTCTCACCCGGCGGGCATGCGCCAGTTCCTCACGCCGCACAGGCCCCAAGAGACACAGAGGCCTCAGATCTCTCCTCGCCGGCATCCCCGCTGGAGAGCCAGCCGGACGACTCCTCACAGGACACAGCATAACCACCGCAACCAGACTGGGTGGCCCTGATTCGGAATCTGCCCACTAAGGCAGACTTAAAGGAGGCGAATGCTGCACTACAGCAATCTATCACAGGAGAACTGCACGCTCTCAGAGAAGACATGCAAGGTATGCAGACCAAACTAGCACAATTGGAAGCGGACTGTGACCACATGACAGCGGCGCAGGCCGCAAACATGGGTGTAATAAGGCGCCAGGAGACACAACTCCGGCAAATGGCATTGCATTTAAAAGACTTGGACAATAGGGGACGTAGACAAAACATAAGAATAAGGGGCCTACCGCAAGAAACATACCAGACCACCCCCTTAAGAGACACTGAATTGTTCAACGACCTCCTAAATAGGCCGAAAACTATGCACATTGAATTTGTTAGGGCACACAGGGCCCTCTGACTGCGTGGACCACCAGACTCCCCGCCTAGAGATGTAATATGCTGTCTTGCACACTTTCAAACAAAAGAAGACATACTCTGTAAGGTGAGAGACACTAAACAGATTCTGCTCAATGGGGTGGAAATCCAACTATACCCAGACCTATCACCGGCAACGCTGGCGTATCGCAGGGCACTGCGCCCGCTAACAAGGACTCTGCAAGCCAACAAGACCAGATACCGCTGGAACTTCCCAACCGGCATACAGGTCACCACAGCTAACGGACCATTCAATGTGAAAAACAAAGAAGATCTAACCGACCTACAAAGGGAACTACAACTACCACCACTACAAATGTCATGGCCAGACCCGATGACTTTCTACGCCTACCCGACAGACCCGCAGCAACAACCCTTGCAAGCCGCTCCACCCAAGAGAACCCGACAACAGGCTACACGCCCATCGGGAGCTAATGTCTGAGACCCAACAAGCAGAAAGCCCTCCCGTTGAACCACGGACTTTCATCTAAGGACTAGACCACCTCCTAAACAGACCCCTCCAAGAGACGACACGTGCAAGACCCTATGGACTAACCAAAGAGACATTGTACACCCTGCAAACCGCAAGTATACCGCCATGTTGGCGGTCTCACTAGAGACCCGCTTGGACACTATGCTCACAGAGCCGGGGGGGGGGGGGGGTCGGGAACAAGGGACACGAAAGAGAGGTCAGGGAGATAGATATCGGTACCCGAGCTCCCACCTCCCCCCTCCCCGATCTCCTGATCTCCTGAAACATGCGAAGATCAAAAGGGCATACCACTGGAGGGAGGAGAGTGTTATGTATTGCCACATCACAGATTTACAGATCATTTAATGAGGGGTAATGACAGGGACCCAGGCACACATAGGGGTTAAACACACAATGGCCGAGCCACGTGGCAACTGTATAAGATGATCACGTAGGGGGGATAGGGGGCCAATCACCTGGCTGGGCCCAGCCGCCGGGGCTACCCGACCTGCAACGTACCTAGGGGAGCAGGCGGGGGGCAACGCCGGCGGGGTTCACCCGGGTGGGGACCACCACCTTCACGGGCAAGAGGAAAATGAAGCACGAGACACATGGTGTCTCTGCCTCCTCCTGGAGGGGAAGTGCATAGAAATGGGGAAAGGTACACCCCGGACGGGGGAAAGACACATTGGGAGAAAACAGGCACAATGCATTGTTAGACTGGAATCTAAAAGGGCCGCATTAACACCGGTGACCCATCTGAGAGACCCCTAGCCACCCCCCATCCGGCAAAACAGGCCAAGACCATAAAAAGGGGGAGAAGGGTGGGAATCTCACTGGCCAACCGGAGAGGGCAATACCTGAAGCTTGCTTAATTATTCATACCAGTTATGTTGTAATATGTTGAAGAAATGTTATTGAATGTTTATGCCTATATTATGTTCTGCTGCCGAACAGGGACACACCCATACACCGACACATACACACCCATGCCGGCCCTTAGGCCAACACACACCATGGCGAGGAAATATAGAACACCACTCCATACATCATTCTACAGAGCCGAGAAGGGACAACACGGGACACAATCCAATCCACCCCAAGGACAACAGGAAACCTTGCCGGTATTAGACCGAGCGTACTCTCATACTGACAGGTACATCTGGACGTCCTTCTGACGCCCCACAGGCAGAGGCGTCACCGTACAGGTGAGCACACCACGCAAACCACAGGTGGTAGCGTGAGACACTGCTCCCCGACGCCTACACCTTAACCGACGCCGACCAGCGACGGACACTGGGGAAGGTTACCGAAACCCCCCAAAACTACCCACCAAGACCTCCCTCACGACCCGCCCATCTCCAGGCCCCCGGGGCCAACAACAGACACCCTCCCCTACCCTCCATCCCCCCCCCCCCCGGACGGGAACGACACCGGACAGAGACGACCGAGGTGACCCCAAATACAATACCCAGGCGACATGGCGCTAACACCCAAACCCCTTACTATCCTTATGATTAATGCCAAAGGACTGAATAGACCAGAGAAAAGATCGGGGGCACTGAGAGACTTCCACTGACGCAGAGCCTCCATAGTAATGATCCAAGAGACACACTTCCGAGAGGGAGCCAGACCTAAAATGACCAACCACCACTACCCGCATGGATACTACAGTGACTACCACGGTGGTAAATCCAGGGGGACCGCACTTCTTCTCCACAAAACTGTGCCGTTCCAGGAGGGGGGGTGCAGGGTAGACAGAGAGGGCAGATATATATTCCTCAAAGGGAAAACTGCGAACCAATCATACACATTTGCGAACATATACGCCCCGAATAAAAACCACTACCGCTTCCTCAAACACACACTCCGCAAACTCCAGGACTTTACAGAAGGGATACTCATACTGGGAGGGGACTTCAACATAGCACTTGACCCCACATGGGACAGGCACCTCACATACCCCCTCATACCAACTCCAGAACATAAAATCCTTACTCCGCAACCACCGGCTCATAGACAGCTGGAGAGCCCACCATCCAGTAGACAGGGACTACACCTTCTATTCCTACCCCCACAGCTCCTACTCCCGAATTGACCACTTCTATGTACCACACCATAACCTACCCTGTAAACATAGGGGAGGCGACGTGGTTGGATCACGCCCCAGTAACACTGACACTAAAATCCCAACTCTTCCGCCCCACCATCACTAAATGGCGACTCAACAAATATTTGCTCTCCAGATCAGACACCAAAGTCTCCATAGGTGAGACGATCAAGGAATATTTCGACCTTAACACCTCAGAACAGACATCGCCAATGATTAGGTGGGAGGCACACAAGAGTGTGCTAAGAGGTCACTGCATTCAACAAGGGGCGATATTGAAGAGACAATCTGAGGCCCGCTTATCCAAGATACTTGCCGACATACACAAACTAGAGGAACTGAACAAACATACACAGACACACTCCAGACAGGCCCAACTACTACAATTGAGACGAGACCTTACTACTTTACTACACTCCAAACATTATAGGGACGCAACCAGACACAAAGCCTTCTTTGCCCTTCATGGGAATAAGAGTGGCAAACTATTGGCCAGGATGCTGAACAAGCGGAGACAACAGACATACATCGAAAAAATCAGAGATAAACACGGGACACTTCACCGACTTCCGACCGACATAATGACGACGATCCGCGCATATTACTCAGACCTATACACACTGCCACAACCACAAACTGAAGCCGCAAAATCAGGACTCTATCTGGGCTTACCTCGCTAAATTTCCGATGCCAACCCTAGACAGGGAGACATCAGCATTGATAGATGAACCAATCACAGTAGAGGAACTGGCACTCGCAGTCAAATGCACGAAACAGGGCAAAAGCCCGGGTCCGGATGGACTCCCGACGGCATACTACAAAACCTACGCAGAACACCTATACCCCCGATGGTGGAGGCGTTCAACGCAATCAGAGACGGACAACACATACCCAAACAAGCCTTAACAGCCCATATTACTATTATCCCTAAAGATGGCAAGGACGGGGAATATTGTGGGAACTACAGGCCCATCTCGCTCATCAATTGCGATATCAAACTTTTGGCCAAAATCCTAGCATCACGGCTCACAACGCACATCCCCTCGCTGGTCCACCCGGACCAGGTGGAATTCGTGGGGGGCAGGGAGGCGAGGGACAACACAATCCGAACGCTGACCCTTATACATGGAAAGAGGGGACAAACGGGGGGCCTTCTCCTGCTGTCTACAGACGCGGAGAAGGCGTTCGACAGGTCCCGGTGGATGTACCTGTTCAAAACCTTATCACACCTGGGAATAGGACTGCATATATGGAGATGGGTAGAGGCACTATATCTAGAGCCAACAGCCCAAGTACTGGTCAACGGAGCGCTTACAGACCCATTCACCATATATAATGGCACCCGACAGGGCTGTCCCCTATCTCCGCTGCTATTCAAACTAGCTCTGGAACCATTCCTGATACACATTCGACAAAACAGAGACATAACCGGGCTGGAAACAGACAAAACACACCACAAGGTAGCCGCGTTCACAGATGACCTCCTTTTCATAGTCTCCAACCCGGAAATCTCACTCCCCAACATCATGAAAGAACTCCAGGCGTTCGGAGATATCTCCAACCTGAAAATCAACAATTCCAAATCATTTATCTTTAACATTAGCATACCGACCAAACAAGCGTAACCGCTACGCCATAGCTTTCCATTCCACTGGGCTGAAAGTAAAATAAGATTCTTGGGCATATGGCTAACGAGGAAGAGCAGTGACTTATTTAGAGAGAACTTCGCAGACATGCTTAAAACATTCCAAAATGACATGAGAGACTGGTCGTACCCACATATATCATGGTTGGGACGAGTCCAGGTCATTAAAATGAACTTCCTCCCACGACTTCTTTACCTCCTCCAGGCTATCCCGATAGCGATACCTAAAACGTTTTTCACCACCCTTAACTCTGCGATGACTAGATACATATGGAACGAGGGGAGGCCCAGACTTAGACTCACCACCGTGATGCAGCCCAAAGCTAAGGGAGGGCTGGCCCTACCAGACTTTCATCTTTACTATGTCACCACACACCTACAGAGGGAAATGGAGTGGTCAAGGGACGGAGTATTTAAACTATGGAAAATAGCGGAGGAGGTGGAGGCAGGTAAACTGATATCCAGGATCCCCTGGATGAGGGAGACCACAGATAGCCAGGAACTGTCAATATACACGAAACACACCCTAGATGTATGGCGAAGGGTCTCGAAACAACGGGGACTGGCGCCGTACCCATCCCCATTGGTCCCGCTAACCCACAATGAAGCCTGCCCACCAGGCTTAGACCCACGGGCATTTAGGAACATCCTCCCAACCCCTACACCGCGCCTGCACCACATAATACGGAACGGGAAATGCAAACCGTTGTCGGACATGATGGGGGACGCTACCCCCACCTTCATGCACCGATTTAAACACACTCAACTTACGAATTTTGTCCTCACCCTACCCCAGGGACCAGCGCTCACAAGAGACCAAACCACGTTCGAAAAGATATGCATGCAACCAGCACCAGCCCCACACGGCGTATCCCTACTATACTCCATGCTCCAAACTGAGACCCCACAGGAGACACCACAATTCATGGGAAAATTGGAGGCGACACTAGCCACCACATTCTCGGATACAGAGTGGGAAACCATGTGCTACCTTACACACCACTGCTCAGTACATAGCAAGACACAGGAAACGGCCTACAAGATACTGACAAACTGGTACAGGACACAACATCTCCTTCATACAATAGACCCGACCTACCCTGACCTCTGCTGGAGGTGTGATAAGGACCTAGGCACCACAAAACACATCTGGTGGGACTGCGAGATGATCAGGCCATACTGGGAGGGGATCCACAAAATACTGGAGATATTCTCCGACGCGCCCCCCCCCCCCCCGGAACCGGCAGTGATGCTACTCCACCATACAACCATACACAGATCACGCTACAAAAAATCTATGACTATTAGAATACTAAACGTAGCAAAACAGGTCCTTCCCCAGCTGTGGAAACAAAAGAAAACTCCGTCTCTACTAATCTGGTTCAACCAAATGGAGGGACTCAGATCGATAGAGGAGCTGACTCTGGCAACCACGACCAATCCAATGACTTATGGACACACTGGATCCTAGAGACAGGAAAGGAAGACTTCCAACGTAAACTCCGATACGACCAACAACCTGACACCGACCACTAGAAATTCATGACGACTACACAGAACCCAGACGTCAATGGACAAATGACTTATCAGGATGCAACGAAGCATCCCAAACCCCCCCCCCCAAACCCACAGCGACACCAGACATGACACCCCCTCACCCCTACACCGCTACACCTGCCAAACCGACCAATAGGGCTGGACGGGGGAATATGCGCCCCCGATCACCCAAGGGGCCAGAGACACAGAGGGGAGACAGAGACTAATTGGGAGCGAGGAAATCATAATCGACCTACAAGTGCACCATAATTGGGAATGTGACAAGACCATTTAAAGGGTGACACACAACCTACCCTACATCAATCAAAGGGAGGACAGATCCGATCCTTGACACAGAAGGCCACAAGAGTTACCCTCCCCAAGCACCAGCCATCCACATGTTTGGCACCAATAACACAAAAACAATGTTACCTACTACACAGGCAACTCATAACACTCAGGTAATACCTTGGAGTAAAACACACAAAAAAGACCTTCAAACCCATATACTGGGGGGCGGGACTCGGGGGAGGGGTGGGGGAGGGGACAGGGGGTGGGAGGGGGAGGGAGGAACACAACGCCAAACAAGTGAAAGAACCATATCTTGCAATTGAGGCCTGCGTGCCAAAAAGCTATACACCTAATCATGGACCTGCGAGTCCACTGTAAGCCAAAAATTAATGTATACCTATTCACATCCCATTGTACTTAACCTTGTATTTCCAGTTATACTGCATATCCCTTCCTACTGCAATGATAAAATTGGAACTTACAAAAATGCTGATACACTATAAAAACAAAATCTTAATAAAAACGAAATTTACAAAAAAAAATTTTAGCCTGCAACATATGTCCACAAGTAACACAACCAAGGCAGCGTACATACCCACGACCCACAATCTTGGATACTTTAGTATAGCTCTTTACTGGATCCGTCTGCACCAACATGTCCTTCAAATTCTTATTTAGTTTATAACAGATAAGTGGAGCTTCTTTGAAGACCTTAGGGAGCGTGTCGTCCTAGGAGACAATTTGCCAATTGTCCCTAATAGTTCTAGCTACCAATGGGGATTGATGATGGAAAGTCATCAGGAATGCCAATTTCTGTGGAGTGTCAACTTTCCGAGGTGCATGTGCAGTTCTGGCTTCATTCAATGCTCGCTCAAGGATATTGCTTTTATAGCCACGGTTGAGAATTTTTTTATGCATTTCCTTTAACTATCTTTCCATCATATCAGTATTTGAATTGTTCCTAATGACGCAAAGAAATTGTGCCTTAGGAAGGGAATTTTTAAGTGCTCTAGGATGTGCACTTCGGGCATGAAGGAGCGTATTGTGGGGATATTTATGGGATAATAATAGTAAACAGTTGAGAATTGCCCACTATTTCATTTCTCAGATCCCAAAGATCGTTATCGTGTAAGTGAAATGTATTCCATATAATAAAATCACAATTTGTTATAAAAATAGATTCAATTTATTGTGACATTTTTTAAATAATAATAATAAGTAACATGCGTGACAATAATCAATGAAATTTTAGTATAACATGAATATGCAATACAATATGGTAATGTAAAAACATCTCCCAATGGCTAAGATTTATGACTGTCTTTCACAGAGACAAATAAAAAGTTTCACACAGAGAACGGAATTCCTCAGAGTGCAGCGTAAGGTCATAAAAGTTTAGCTGACAGTTAGAATAACCCTTCCAATGATGGCTAGACCTCCTAGGTAATTAAGATCTATTCTTATGTAATTTTAAATAAAATAACATTTAAACCAGTTCATTAGTCACTTCCTGGAACCATCAAATAAGAGAACTCTACCATGTTCTATAAGCTGAATTTGTAACTTGCCTAAACAGATATTTTATCTTATTTTAGAGCAAATCAATACACCTGGATAAATATCACGATATGCTAACATGTGATATGTCACATAAATACATAATTATTGTTTCTATCTGCAGAATAGAAAGTTTAATAATGTACTTCTTATTTAACTAAGATTTCTAAATATCAAAATCTGATCGTGATTTATCCAGTCATATATTATGCTATTGTGGCGAAACCAACTTCGCCACTGTGAACTGGAGAAGCCTGGTTGCTAGCCTCCTGCCCAGCGATTATGGCCCTGAGAGATTGGGCCCTTTAAAAACAGTGTTCGCCCATTTAATGACTATGGGAGAAGGATTGGCACTTACTAGAGGGCACTTCGGATGCAGCCGAAGTGCCGAAGTTGCCGAAGTGTCGGAGTTACCGAAGTTGTCGAAGTCGTCGAAGTGACCGGCATCGGACAAAGGACCACGTGGCGGCGGCCATTTTAACTCGAACACCGCCGACCCGTACCATCGACTTCACTTCGACACTTTGACTAAAGTCGAAGTACCGAACACACTTCGAACGGGACTTAGTCGTTTTATACCAGGAATGGACCGACCGCACAGCCCAAATCCATGGAACTATTTTGGGCAAGAAAAGGTGCTTGCGGTCGGTCATAAAAGGACTTCCGTGTAACTTTTTATTTACTGAAGGGATTGGTATGATTTTTGAGAGTGTTTATGTTTAAAGTATGCTGAGTCTGAATATGTGATTTTTATGTGGATGCGATGTATGGTTTTAAAGTTATGAAAGTTGTGTAAAAGTATATTTTAAACTGTATGTATAATAGGATTATGTGTCACACTAAGGGGAGGGGATGTGTGGGATGTAACATCTATGTCATTGGTTCTTTTATGCCTCCCCCTGGGTGTGGCCTGTATGTGTGAGTTGGAAATAAAAGCCAGGCTGGATGAGCCAGTCCTGAGTTCCTGTTTAACCCTCAAAGCGATGTGTCGTCTCGTTCTTGGGGGGAATTGGATTGTATGCTGACTGCCAGGAGTGTAAGCGGATTGTATGCTTTTCTTGTTCAGCTGTTCCAGTTTGGAGTGCTATTTTGTATCCAGATCGGGAGTTTGGTGTTCTGCAGTAGCTGTGCCTTCCTGTAAAAAGGGGATTATCGCCTAAACGGATTTTATTCCCTTTTATGCTGAAACGGTCCGCAACAGCTATTATAAAATTTTAATTAAATTAGATTTATTTAATTAAACCAGTATATTTACCAGTTGTTAGCTACCTGAGATGTTCTCAGGTAGCTAAGTATCAAGGAATGTTTCTTTCTCGCTCTGACTCTGCTTGCTTCTTACTTAGCCTGCTTCTGACTTTCTCTGCATTCTCTGCTTTCTCTCTTGATTCCCCCTCTCTTCCCTTTGTCTTAACTTTTAAAGGGAAAGATTCTCTGTTCGTCACTAGGTAATAGACCAATAGAAACACTAGAGGTGTGCTTACCTTCCAAATAACAATTTAGTATTTGGTCTATAGAGGGCAGACTAGTCCCACTAAACATACCTATCCAGGAAAGAGTTAATTTTTCCTGGGGGCTATTTTGACATAATTTTGGCTTATCTATATGGTTGCCATAACTCAAGTTTTCTGTCAATTCAAAGCCTTTCCTTGAATTTTCTTCAGACTATGTGTCTCCAATTCCTACTGTAATTTCTAATATGACATTTCGTTAACTAATTTTGACCCCTTCAATACAATGGGATCTTGTACATATAGAAAGTAAAATTAAATTATTTAATCTTCTCTGTCACAAATGTCTGGGTTTAGAATTTATTCTATTCCATTAGCAATTAGACAGTCTCTTATCACTTGGTTTGTTTATACTATACATTCCTTTAGCTCTGGCAAAGTGGTTAGTTTTACAGAAAGGATATACATTTTGTGTCTCTTTTTTAACTTGAAAATAACAAAATGGAGTCTGGTCTGTTCAGAATGACTGACAATATACACTTTTAATTTCTATCATAGCACAAAATGTCTGCCGATGTAAATACCCTGACAGTATTGCGATCAGTAGGTTTGGAATATAGGGAGTATTCAATACCCCTTTCTCCCACTCTCAATTCTAAATCCAAACAGTGGACTTTCTCTTGACTGACATTCACCGATAATTTAACTGGTGAGGGTAGTTTGTTGAGTTGTTCCACCATGTCTGTTGTCTCCGCATATGTGCCTGACTAGATGATGAGCAAATCATCTATATAACGAAAGTATTGTACAATTTGTTGTCCATACTGTGAAAGTATATGTTGTTCTTCATATACATACATGTAGGAGTTTGCATACATGGAGGCCAATGCTGCCCCCATGGAAGTGCCAGCCACTTGAAGGTACCACTTATATTCGAACCGAAAATAATTATTTTGGAGTGTCAGCATGAGTAGCTCAAGAACAAATTCTATAGGTAGACCTCGATAATTTTTGGCTTGAGTAAGCACGGTTCTCATGGCATCCACACCTTCTTCATAAGGAATAATTGTATATAAACTTGCCACGTCCATGGTTATTAGTATAAGCTTTCGTCCATTAACTTGCATTCTTGACAATTTGGTAAGAAGAGACTGTGAATCCTTTACACAGATATGAAGTTCTTCAACTGGCATTTAAAAATAAAGTCCAACCATTTTGAAATCGGTTCAAGAATACCATCCACAGCAGATACGACAGGGCACCCAGGTGGCTTTTTGGCGTGTTTGTGTATCTTGGGAATGCTGTAAATAATAGGCCTGCGTGGATGTAATTTATGTAGAAATTGGTATAGATGAATATGATAACATCTTCTCGTAACATCAGGCTCAAAGTCCGTAGCATGACATTTTCTCCTAGGTTACTTGGACCTTTTCGTGTCCTTTGTAGGATCAATCCTGTTGCGTACTCTCTGGCCCTTCCGGCCTCCTTGAAATTCCTAATACCTTTCATGTGTCCTTGCTCAAACCTCTTTTTTTGCAATAAATATACTGTCTCAAGTGTCCCTTAGTTGTTTCTGGACAGGAAGAGTATTATTTCTCCTCCATAACTGATTCCAGGATTTCTCGGGGCACTCTACAGTACTTGGTGGATTGGAAAGGTTATGGACAAGCCGATCGTTCTTGGGTTCCGGCATCTGATATACATGCTGGCCGCAAGATTCACTATTTTCACGCCAAATTTCCTCTCAAGCCTGGTCCTGCCCGCCCGGTGGGCGTTCTTCAGGTGGGGGGTAATGTCACGTATTCATCTGTAACGGACCGTTTCGCTCACAAGGGGATAAAAACGTTTAGGCGATAATCCCCTTCCAAATAGACCAGCAGCTACTGCAATCACCAACCTCCTGAACTGCAAACTGCACAAATTCACCAACTCCCGAACAAGAGGCATACGAACCCTAGAAGCAGCCGAACAGGAAAAGCAATACGAACAGCTTACACTCCTGGCAATCGGCATACAGTCAAATTCCCCCCAAGAATGAGACAACACTTCACTTTGAGGGTTAAGCAGGAACTCTCTGAATTATTCACACAACTGTCTTATAAAGGATTCTCCCATGCAAGGGAGGGATTTACAACAATTACCAAATACACCAATCACACATGAGTTACCTCCCACAATGCCTCACAATCCCTCCTCTCTGGCCTGGAGATAATTGGGGAAGGAATCGAATTATCTCCAAGGACAGAGGCAAAACTCCATTACCCACATGGCAGACAAAAAGACAGTAAAAGACATAAAATTGCATACTAATGCATTTAGTACATAAAACATTCTACATATCCCCAGATAGCTTAGATCTGAGCGCACATTACTACCGAATGGCGCTCAGATCACATACATACAATTTAAATGCCATGGAGCCAAAGTCTTTCACATAGTATTTCGTTACACTAATGGGCTCCATGGCTTAGCTATCTGGGTTAACATATCCACATATCCCAAAGTACCGACTGAACTGGTGTTCGACACCAAGGGCACGAATAGGAACCAGGGGGCGGACGGCTCAGCTGTGTTCGCGCAAGTAAGTGTCCGTTTTCAGTTCTACAGTGTTAGTGCTGAACACTGCTGGCCTTTCGGGACTTAAAATGGCCGCTTCCACATTTGCGGAAAATGAACAAAGGCCACCCAGCGTTCATCCATTAAGCTGCGGTTAACCGCAGCTTCTGGGCGGTCAATTGGCGGCACACTCCAGCTCCCCGGTGGTCCCCCGTTCGGTAGTTGGAATCTACCGAACACCCCGGCAGAAAGGCACGAATAAGCCTTTCTGCAGGGAAAATAAACGGTTTAACCTGCAGGGCCATAGTCCAAAGGGAGCAGGCGAGCAACCAGGCTTCTCCAGTTCACAGTGGCGAGGTTGGTTTCGCCAGACTTCTCCACTTTACCAACTAGACTAACAGGGTATCTGACCTCTTGCCGGTCAGTGCCCTGGTTAGTCCAGCAACCCACCCACGAAACACAAACAGCAGTACAGCCCACCCACAATAACTGGTTACTACACCTGGATAACGTAGCAACTTGTCCATGTCCAGGTGCCTCACCACGGCTGTGTGGGGGACTGGTAGACTGTCTTGGTGGGTTGCTGAGGAGGCAGAGACCAGCGGTACTCTGCCCTGGGGCCAGCGCTACCCCTTGTGCTGCAAGTACAGAGACTACGGTCCCATCTGCACAGTTGTGGGGTTTAACATCTCCCCTTGGTGGGTTAGGCTGCCGCTGGAGAGAGGGTGTAACAAGCTCCTCTCTCTGAACTGTAAACTGCCGCTGGGGAGAGGGGGTAGCAGGCTCCTCTCCCTGACACTCTCTCTGCTGGTGGAGAGGGGGACCCACTGTCTCCCCTTTCAATATTTGGTCCTGCGGCTGGGGTGCGAGACTGGCGGTCTCTGCTTCTTGCAGGACACACTGCCGCTGGGGAGGAAGGACGGCACCTTCAGCTCCCTTGGGTACACATTGCCGCTGGGGAGGAAGGACGGCACCTTCAGCTCCCTGTGACACACACTGCGGCTGGGGAG
Organism: Pelobates fuscus; assembly: GCF_036172605.1. Taxonomy (NCBI): domain Eukaryota; kingdom Metazoa; phylum Chordata; class Amphibia; order Anura; family Pelobatidae; genus Pelobates; species Pelobates fuscus. The sequence continues at coordinate 247,117,442 of NC_086320.1, forward strand.
GAAGGAAAACACCATTGGGTACACACTGCCGCTGGGGAGGAAGGACGGCACCTTAAGCTCCCTGGGACATACACTGCCGCTGGGGAGGAAGGACAACACCTTCAGCTCCCTGGGGTACACACTGCCGCTGGGGAGGAAGGACAACACCTTCAGCTCTCTGGGGTACACACTGCCGCTGGGGAGGAAGGACGGCACCTTCTGCTCCAAGGGACACACACTGCCGCTGGGGAGGAAGGAAAACACCTTCAGCTCCCTGGGATAAACACTACCGCTGGGGAGGAAGGATGGCACCTTCTGCTCCCTGGGACACACACTGCAGCTGGGAAGGAAGGACAACACCTTAAGCTCCCTGGGGCACACACTGCCGCTGGGGAGGAAGGACTACCCCTTCGGCTCCCTGGGGTACACCCTGCCGCTGGGGAGGAAGGACGGCACCTTCAGCTCCCTGGGACACACACTGCCGCTGGGGCAGAAGGCCGGCACCTCTGGCTCTTCGGAACGCACTCTGCAGCTGGGGAGGGCGGACGATACCCCTGTCTCGGTCTGCCAGGAACTGCAGGTATTCCGCTGCCAACTCTCTCACGAACTGTACGTATTTCTCCTCTGGGTTGGGGCCAAAGTAAGCCAGCCACATGGCAACCTCTCTGTCAAACTCATCCTGAGTGTAGTCAGATGCCATGCTTGCTCTGCCGACGTTGGTTCCTTTGTAGATAGGGCAGCTGTACGGGTACTGGCGTTGCCCTCACTTTGTAATCCAAGGAATGGTGTTGCCCTGTAGCTGTCCTTCTGGGCTGTGGAAATGATCCCGCCGCTTGCCACCAATTGTAACGGACCGTTTCGCTCACAAGGAGATAAAAACCGTTTAGGCGATAATCCCCTTCCAGATAGACCAGCAGCTACTGCAATCACCAACCTCCTGAACTGCAAACTGAACAAATTCACCAACTCCCGAACAAGAGGCACACGAACCCTAGAAGCAGCCGAACAGGAAAAGCAATACGAACAGCTTACTCTCCTGGCAATCGGTATACAGTCAAATTCCCCCCAAGAATGAGACAACACTTCACTTTGAGGGTTAAGCAGGAACTCTCTGAATTATTCACACACTGTCTTATAAAGGATTCTCCCATGCAAGGGAGGGATTTACAACAATTACCAAATACACCAATCACACATGAGTTACCTCCCACAATGCCTCACAATCCCTCCTCTCTGGCCTGGAGATAATTGGGGAAGGAATCGAATTATCTCCAAGGACAGAGGCAAAACTCCATTACCCACATGGCAGACAAAAAGACAGTAAAAGACATAAAATTGCATACTGATGCATTTAGTACATAAAACATTCTACATATCCCCAGATAGCTTAGATCTGAGTGCACATTACTACCGAATGGCGCTCAGATCACATACATACAATTTAAATGCCATGGAGCCAAAGTCTTTCACATAGTCTTTCGTTACACGAATGGGCTCCATGGCTTAGCTATCTGGGTTAACATATCCACATATCCCAAAGTACCGACTGAACTGGTGTTCGACACCAAGGGCACGAATAGGAACCAGGGGGCGGACGGCTCAGCTGTGTTCGCGCAAGTAAGTGTCCGTTTTCAGTTCCACAGTGTTAGTGCTGAACACTGCTGGCCTTTCGGGACTTAAAATGGCCACTGCCACGTGTTCGGCAAACGAACAAAGGCCACCCAGCGTTCATTAATTAAGCTGCGGTTAACCGCAGCTTCTGGGGGGTAAATTGGCGGCACACTCCAGCTCCCCGGTGGTCCCCCGTTCGGTAGTTGGAATCTACCGAACACCCCGGCAGAAAGGCACGAATAAGCCTTTCTGCATGGAAAATAAACAGTTTAACCTGCAGGGCCATAGTCCAAAGGGAGCAGGCGAGCAACCAGGCTTCTCCAGTTCACAGTGGCGAGATTGGTTTCACCACACTTCTCCACTTTACCAACTAGACTAACAGGGTACCTGACCTCCTGCCGGTCAGTGCCCTGGTTAGTCCAGCAACCCACCCACAAAACAGAAACAGCAGTACAGCCCACCCACAATAACTGGTTACTACACCTGGGTAGAGGAGAACTTTGTCCATGTCCAGGTGCCTCACCACGGCTGTGTGGGGGACTGGTAGTCTGCCCTGGTGGGTTGCTGAGTGGGCAGAGACCAGCGGTACTCTGCCCTGGTGCCAGCGCTACCGCGGAAGTAGCCTGGTTGGAGCCTGGTTGTGGGAGGGAGATACCGACTGTCTCCCCTCTGGATACACCGCTCTGTGGCTGGGGGTCAGGACCGACCATCTTGTGCTGCAAGCACAGAGACTACGGTCCCATCTGCACCGTTGGGGGGGGCGTCACATCTCCCCTTGCTGGGTTAGGCTGCCGCTGGAGGGAGGGGGAAAAAGCTCCTCTCTCTGAACTGTAAACTGCCACTGGGGAGAGGGGGTAGCATGCTCCTCTCCCTGACACTCTCTCTGCTGGTGGAGAGGGGGACCAGCTGTCTCCCCTTTCATTATTTTGTCCTGCTGCTGGGGTGCGAGACTGACGGTCTCTGCTCCCTGCAAGACATTCTGCTGCTGGGGAGGAAGGACGGCACCTTCAGCTCCCTGGGATACACACTGTCGCTGGGGAGGAAGGATGGCACCTTCAGCTCCCTGGGATACACACTGCCGCTGGGGAGGAAGGATGACACCTTCAGCTCCCTGGGGTACACACTGCCACTGGGGAGGAAGGACGGTACCTTCAGCTCCCGGGGGTACACACTGCTGCTGGGGAGGAAGGACGGCACCTTCAGCTCCCTGGGGTACACACTGCCGCTGGGGAGGAAGGACTGCACCTTCAGTTCCCTGGGATACAATCTGCCGCTGGGGAGGAAGGACGACACCTTCAGCTCCCTGGGATACAATCTGCCTCTGGGGAGGAAGGACGGCACCTTCAGCTCCCTGTAATACACACTGCCGCTGGGGAGGAAGGACGGCACCTTCTGCTCCCTGGGGTACACACTGCCGCTGGGGAGGAAGGACGGCACCTTCTGCTCCCTGGGGTACACACTGCCGCTGGGGAGGAAGGACGACACCTTCAGCTCCCTGGGATACACACTGCCGCTGGGGACGAAGGATGGCACCTTCTGCTCCCTGGGGTACACACTGCCGCTGGGGAGGAAGGACGATACCTTCTGCTCCCTGGGACTTACACTGCCGCTGGGGAGGAAGGACGGCACCTTCAGCTCCCTGGGATACACACTGCCGCTGGGGTGGAAGGACGGCACCTTCTGCTCCCTGGGGTACACACTGCCGCTGGGGAGGAAGGACGGCACCTTCTGCTCCCTGGGTTACACACTGCAGCTGGGGAGGACAGACGACACCATCAGCTCCCTGGGGTACACACTGCCGCTGGGGAGGAAGGACGATACCTTCTGCTCCCTGGGACTCACACTGCCGCTGGGGAGGAAGGACGGCATCTTTTGCTCCCTGGGGTACACACTGCCGCTGGGGAGGAAGGACGATACCTTCTGCTCCCTGTGACTTACACTGCCGCTGGGGAGGAAGGACGGCACCTTCAGCTCCCTGGGATACACACTGCCGCTGGGGAGGAAGGACGGCACCTTCTGCTCCCTGGGGTACACACTGCCGCTGGGGAGGAAGGACGGCACCTTCTGCTCCCTGGGTTACACACTGCCGCTGGGGAGGACAGACGACACCATCAGCTCCCTGGGGTACACACTGCCGCTGGGGAGGAAGGACGATACCTTCAGCTCCCTGTGGTACACACTGTCGCTGGGGAGGAAGGACTGCACCTTCTGCTCCCTGGGACACACACTGCCGCTGGGGAGGACGGACGACACCATCAGCTCCCTGGGGTACACACTGCCGCTGGGGAGGAAGGACAGCAAACCCCCTTGCCCGCTCTGATTTCCACGGCAAGTACTCTCGCACTGCTTTCTTCACACGCTGCACTATACTCTCCGAGGGGTTGGGACCGCATAAAGCCAGCACCGCGGTGACCTCTCTGTCATACGCCTCTTGAGTGTAGCTGGGTGCCATGCTTGCTCTGCTGAAGTTTGTTCCTTAGTAGATAGGGTCGCTGTACGGGTACTAACGTTGCCCTCAGTTTGTAAATCCAGGGGATGGTGTTACCTGTAGCTGTCCTTCTGGTTGTAGGAACGATCCCGCCGCTTGCCACCAATTGTTGCGGACCGTTTCGCTCACAAGGGGATAAAACCCAGTTTAGACGATAATCCCCTTTTTCATAGACCAGCAGCTACAGCAATCCCCAATCTCCCGAATTCCAAACTGTACAAATTCACCAACTCCCGAACTAGAAACACACGAACCCTGGAATCAGCCGAACAGGAAATTCATACAATCTGCTTACACTCCTGGCAGTCAGCATACAATCCAATTCCCCCAAAGAACGAGACGACACATCGCTTTGAGGGTTAAGCAGGAACTCATTTACTCAGGGCTACCTCCCCAGTATTTATGCAGGTCTCCCACCTGGTGGACACTCCCCTAGGGGACCAAATGGAAGACTGTTACAAAGGACAGACATAAACCAATTACAGACACACAGCAGTAAAACATTCCCACAATGCATCTTGATCTCCTCCCTCTATCCTGGAGATAATTAGAGAAGTAATTCGATTATCTCCCAGGACAGAGGCAAAACTCCATTACACACATGGGACACAAAATACAGTGAAACACCTTAAAAAACACAAAGTTTCCTTTTATACATAAAACACAGACATGTCACACATTCCCAGATAGCTCAGGTCTGAGTGCACATTATTAGGTGACTGGCACTCAGACCACACAAATACAGTTTAATCGCCATGGAGCCAAAGTCTTTAATCCCACGAATAGGCTCCATGGCATGGCTATCTGGGTTAACACATATTCTCATATACAAAATACCGAATGCCAGTGTTCGGTTAAACTTGTGCGAATAGGAACCAGGCGATGGACGACTCAGCGGTGTTCGTGCAAATAAGTGTCCGTTTTTAGTTCCATAGAATCCTCGCCGAACACCGCTGGTCTTTTGCACGATTAAAATGGCCGCCGCCTCGTGGTCGGCAACCGAACAAAGACCACCCTGGATTCGTCAATTAAGCTGCGGTTAACCGCAGCTTCAGGGAGGTAAATTGAAGGCACACTCCAGCTCCCAGGTGGTCGCGCATTCGTCAGTTTGTTCGGTAGATCAAATCTACCGAACACCCTGGCAGAAACGCACGAATATGCCTTTCTGCAGGGAAAATAAATGGTTGAACCTGCAGGGCCATAGTCACAGGGCAGGAGGCTAACAACCAGGCTTCTCCAGTCCACAGTGGCGAGGTTGGTTTCGCCACATAGTGGTGTGTTTCTATGGGGGATTTATTAAATTAATAATTAATTAAAAACAAAAATTAATATTAATTCCCCCTTCCGTGATGATTACATTGTTACATAGCTGAAAAGAGACTTGCGTCATCAAGTTCAGCCTTCCTCACATTTGTTTTTTGCTGTTGATCCAAAAGAAGGCAAAAAATCCAGTTTGAAACACAATTTTGCAACAAGCTATGAAAAAAAATTCTTCTTGACCACAGAATGGCAGTCAGATTTATCCTTGGATCAAGCAGTTATTACCCTACATTGAAAGTTTATATCCTTGAATATTCTGTTTTTGCTAGTATGCATCTAGTAGCTGTTTGAAAATCTGTATGGACTCTAATAAAACCACTTCTTCAGGCAGAGAATTCTACATCCTTATTGTTCTTACAGTAAAAAAAACCTTTCCTTTGCTTTAGACAAAATCTTCTTTCTTCCAGTCTAAACGCATGACCTTGTGTGCTATGTAAAGTCCGGTTTGTGAATAGATTTCCACACAATGGTTTGTATTGGCCCCGAATATATTTGTATAATGTTATCATATCCCCTCTCAGGTGACATTTTTCTAAACTTAATAGGTTTAAATGTGTTAACCTTTCTTCATAGCTGATATGTTCCATTCCTTTTATTAATTTTGGAGCCCGCCTCTGCACTTTTTCTAGTGCCATAATATCCTTCTTTAGAACATGTGCCCAAAATTGCACAGCATATTCAATATGTGGTCTTACCAGTGATTTATAAAGAAGCAAAATGATATTCTCGTCCCGAGAATGAATGCCCTTTTTCATGCATGACAATACCTTACTGGCCTTGGCCACTGCTGATTGACACTGCACATTGTTGCATAGTTTGTTGTCTCTAACAATTCCCAAGTCCTTTCCTTGTGTTGTTATCCCTAATTCACTTCCATTAAGGGTATACATTGCTTGTGTATTCTTTACGCCGAAGTGCATAACTTTACATTTTTCAACATTAAATTTCATCTGCCATTTGAGTGCCCAGTCCCCCAGTCTATTTAAATCCCTCTGCAGCAAAGTAATATCTTGCTCACAATGTATTATTTTACAGAGTTTTGTGTCATCTGCAAACACTGAAACATGACTTTCAATGCGGTCTTCAAGATCATTTATATATACTGATCATTTATTGATACTTTGCTAATGCTAATCTCAGGTAGTCCAGTGTGCTGGGAATCTGGTCGGTGCCTCCACCGGGTACAGATCATCAGTAACTGTCTCTTGAGCTCAGGCACTTACCCACATTTCCTGTGGTAAACTGCAGCAATGCTCTGATTGGCCAGAGTTCGGAAGACTGCTACACGTGTCATGTGGGTGACAGACGTGATGGCTGTGTGTGATATGGATGCCATGTGTAATATTTTTAATGGGAGTATTGACTGTGTGTGATATATGTGTGTATTAGATGTGTGTTTGATATTTGTGCAGGCTTTATTTGCTGTGTGTGATGGGTATGTCATTCAAATAAAAATATGTATGTAGGTCCATGTGTGAATGCACATTTCTGCAGAGTTGCATGCACACAGTCCCACAGTCAGATACACACAGTCCTAGGCACATAGTACCAAACAGAGTTACAAGCACATATTCACACACACCGTTACAAGCATATACTCACAAAAACTGTTATAGGCACATAGTCACACACACACAGTTACAGACACATAGTCACACAAACAGTTATGGGCACAAAGTCATACACACAGTTACAGGTATACAGTCAAACACACAGTTACGGTCAATCACACACATGTACAGGCAGACAATTACACACAGGTACAGGCAGCCACATGCGACACAGACACACACAAAGTTATAGGTAGTCAGCACTGTTGCAGTAGATGGGGCATCAGGGGCACCGCAGCAGATGGAGAGCAGGGGCACTATAGCAGTAGATGATGGGGGAACAGGTGCACTGTGGCAGATGGGGAGCAGGGGCACTATAGCAGTAAGTGGGGGAGCAGGGGCACCGTAGCATTAGATAGTGGAGCAGGGGCCGTGGAGAAGATGGGGAGCAAGGGCACTGGGGTAGATAGGGAGCAGGGGCACTATAGCCGTAGATAGGGGAGCAGGGACACAGGGGTAGATGGGGAGAAGGGGCACTGGGGTAGGTGGGGAGCAGGGTCATTATATCACTAGATGGGGGAGCAGGGGCACTGGGGTAGATGGGGAGCAAGGGCATTATATCACTAGATGGGGAGCTGGCACACTGGGGTAGATGGGGAGCAGGGGTACTGTGGTAGGAGGGGAGAAGGGGCTTATATCACTAGATGGGGAGCAGGGACACTGGGGTAGTTGGGGAGCAGGGGTATTGTAGCATTAGATGGGGGAGCAGGGGTACTGGGGTAGATGAGGAGCAGGGGCACTGGGGTATTTGGGGGCACTTGGGAAGATAGGGAGCAGGGGCACTGTAGCAGTCGAGGGGGAAGCATGGGCACTGGGGTAGATGGGGGAGCAGGGGCACTGGGGTAGATGGGGGAGCAGGGGCGCTGGGGTAGATGGGGGGCAGGGGCGCTGGGGTAGATGGGGGAGCAGGGGCGCTGGGTCATTAGATGGGAGAGTGGGGGGCACTGATGTAGATGGGGAGCAGGGGCACTGGGACATTAGATGTGGGAGCAGGGCACTGGGGCATTAGATGGGAGAGCAGGTAACTGGGGCATTAAATGGGGGAGCAGGACACTGGGGCATAATATGGTAAGAAGGGCACTGGGGCATTATATGGGGGAGCAGGGCACTGGGGCATTAGATGGGGAGCAGGGCACTGGGGCATTAAATGGGGAGCAGGGCACTGGAACATTAGATGGGGAGCAGGGAAAAATTATAACAGAGCATTAGATGGGGGAGCAGGGCACTGGGGTAGGAGGGGAGAAGGGGCCTATATCACTAGATGGGGGAGCAGGGCACTGGGGCATTAGATGGGGGATCAGGGCACTAGGGTAGATGGGGAGCAGGGGCACTGGGGTAGATGGGGGAGCAAGGGCACTGGGGCTTTAGATGGGAGAGCAGGGGCACTGTGGCATTAGATGTGGGATCAGGGCACTGGGGCATTAGATGGGAGAGCAGGTAACTTGTGCAATAGATGGGTGTAGCAGGGCACTGGGGCATTCGATGGGAAGCAGGGCACTGGGGCATTAGATGGGATAGCAGGGCACTGGGGCATTAGATGGGAAGCAGGGCACTGGGGCATTAGATGGGGTAGCAGGCCACTGAGGCATTAGATGGGAAGCAGGGCACTGGGGCATTAGATTGGAAGCAGGGCACTGGGGCATTAGATGGGGGAGCGGGGCACTGGGGCATTAGATGGGGGAATGGGGCACTGGGACATTAGATGGGGTAGCGGGGCACAGGAGCATTAGATGGGGTAGCAGGACACTAGGGCATTAGATGGGGTAGCAGGGCACTGGGGCACCAAATGGGGAGCAGGGCACTGGTGCACCAGATGGGGAAGCATGGACTTAACAGGCATCAGATTAGGGCCTCAGCCCCTCCCCCGACCACTTAGCCCCGCCCTCTTTGCCCTCACCCGGGTGCCGCACGGCCACGCTACATAGTGGAACCTGCATTATAGGAGTGTGAGAGCTGTGTCGGCGCATGGAGCCCCCTGTTGCCATGGCGCCCTGTGCGGCCGCACAGCTCGCACCCCTTAAGGCCGGCCCTGGTGTCATTATTTTCTTATGTTTATTATCAAAATGCTCCAGGCACCTAACTTTAGCTTTCCTTCCCGTCCACACCCTTTCCTTTCTGTTGCACACACTTTTCCACTGCCCACCAACATGCTGCTTCACAGGACATTGCTTTTAATGTATGGATTTATTTGAAAGATGAGAGAGATTAGCATATGACATTTTTTATTTATATCTGTATATTATTAGGGGGCCTGGCCAAAGGTAAGACCAGCTTCAAGGATACAGGTTACAATATTTTGTCCTGTAGAAACACAGAAATCATTTAAAGCAAACTAACTTTAGTTAATACTAAATACTGATGCCTATCTTTGTTATTATGTTTAACCTGATTTCTCAATTGCTCTGTTATAATTTTGCAGGTAATGTAAGTATACCTTTATATTTTTCATATGTTTGTTTGCAGAGCCCATTGCCATGGTCTGATTGTCCACTGAATATCAATATGTCTGGTTTTCTTGAAGAGTGTGAAAAGAGCTCTTCCACACAATACTTTTGGTATAGAGAAACCATAAATATATCACCATCCATTTCAGACAGTGGAACAATCCAATGGAAGCAGGCTGTTTGTTTAATTATGGCATGGTTTGTCGTTTATCTTTGCATTCTAAAAGGTCCTAAATCATCTGGAAAAGTAAGTTTAAATTCTCTTTAAATGTGCTATTTCTGGCTATATTTAGCCAATTATACATGTGCAGAATAATTTATAATCTAGTAATGATAACGGCACTATAATGTTTCTGACTTTTGGCCAGTGTCATGTAAGCATTTTCAACATAATCACACTCCAAATATATGGACCATTTCATTGACCATAAAGCTGCCAAGATCAGAAACCTCTATCCGCATAAAACTTGATTCAACATCAATACATTTATCTTATTGGGTTTATTATTGGGTTTTTTGAAATGCCCACAAAAGTACAACCTTGCAATCTTTAACTGTCAAGCTCAATATTCTAACATTAATGTTAAAATACATGGTGCTTTTATGGGCATTTAAGTTAATTGTTGAACTTGTTATAGTACGCAGAGAGTGAAAGTGTCATTCTCTCCCTTTCCAAAAATCTCCATAAAATCATTCTAAAATACTCACACTGACTGTGTTGAAATTTAATTGAATTGCCAAGGCAGTCTAAAGATATATTAAGACAAAGTAGAGACTCCTTTGTCTTAGTATATGTAGCAGACTGGACCCTGCACCAGAGTCTGCCGCAGTTTCCTGGAGGGTACTGCTTGCTCGCCTCCTGCCCAGTGATTATGGTCCCGGGAAGATGGGACCCTTTAAAGAACTGCATTTGGACATATTGTACTTTATTGTACTGTGCTGGCCTTTTAACAACAGTGAAGGGAAATACTGAAACTTTTTGGACACTTCCTCTTCCCCTCCCCCGGATCCATTGTTCTCCAGCAGGGTGTTGTCCCAGGGATACTGCCAGACTCTTGTGAAACTGGTTTGGGCCAGAAAGCCATGCTGGCAGTGGGTTTTAAAAATAATTTTTGCTGGCTTTTGAACCCCTGGTCTGATTCGTGCCATTTTTTTAATATGTTGTTCCCCTGAATGGATTGATTATGAAAATGTATGTTTTATGTTTGTGACATGTATGTTTTAGAAGTTATAAATATTGTGTAAAAACTGTATTCCTCTTCGTGTGATATTGAGATTAACCATTGTGTTCAGTAATCATATCACAGGCAGAGGGGAGGATTTTGTGTGGGAGTGCCTGTGTGTATTGTACGGGTTGATTGGTTGTTCTGTAAAACCCTGTGGGCTGTACTGTGTTTGGGGATTGGGAATAAAAGAGGCTGTATGGGCCAGGACAGAGAGTTCCTGTTTTAACCCTCAAAGTGAAGTGTCGTCTCATTCTTGGGGGAGGATTTATTGCATGCTGTTCCAGTTTGACTGCTAGGAGTGTAAACCTATTCGTATGGTTTCCTATTCAACTGTCTACAGCATTCATATGCTTGAGAGGATTTATATGCTTCTTCGGTTCGGTGATTGTGGTGTCTGCCAGAGTGCTTGAAGTCCTCAGGAAACGCTAGGAGCATCCTTTAACGGAGGTACCCAGTCGGGGTGCCAGGTGATCCGTTACAGTATATATTGTGCGCCTGACAAAACTTGACATAAGGTGGAGCTAGCGGCATCAAGCTTTGTCATGTCCTTCAGTGGTCACTAATAGCAGCTGAAGAGAAAAGGGCTTTTTTTATTTTTATAAATAGACAATTCTGTGGTATTGTGGGATTCCCCATAGACCTCAGTGTTTATCTTGCACATGTGTGAGAGTTCAACACGGGCTGCTGGCAAAGGTACACTCCAGACCTGTAAAGCAGTTTAGCTTGCTGTGAAGAGTGTTTCCTCTTTTTTTCAGTTTGCAAAATGTGTTGATTTCAATAGAAATGTACACTTTTATAAATGTACCTGGTTATACCCGCATGACTTTCAAGCAGACAACTGGTCCTGTTACTTCCTGGTTTGTTAGCTCAGTAGAGCTAAACTCAAGTGGCAACAATTTCACAAACCACCTGTTGCAAAGACTCTTCATTGAGCTATGTTGGAGAGTCTTTGATTGGACAGTCACAGAAAATCTGGGCAGCATTAGTAGGGAAGGGTTTACAAAAGCTGCAGACAAGATAAATGCAGGTTTTGTAAGAGGTTTTTAAATTGACAGCCAATGAAAAAAATACATAATTAAAAGCATACATGCTGTCATTTGATTATATCTACTAAACAGTCATTTTAATTTATTTTGTATTTGGGTAATGGAGTGTCACTTTTACTATTAAATTATAAGATTTTTTTATTAATTTTTTTTTTAAAGACTTTATAAATCAAGTACAATAAAAAAGACATTTACAAGACATCAGACATAAGAAAGAGCTCAATACGGAAAGGGCTGCATAAACAATCTGATTTACATGTTTTAACCCGTTAACGCCGTTACGGCATTCTATGCCGTCCCGCATTAAGTGGGCTTTAAAGCCGTTGCGGCGGCATAGAATGCCGTAACGGCTTTGAGCCCCTGGAGATCGGAGGTACTTACCTCCGCCGTGATCCTCTTCTGAAGGGCAGCCCTCCCCCGGCAAATGAGGCGATCACATGGCCCCCTATAGCTGGCTGTGGATCTGAAATGTCAGACAGTCCCCCTGCTGGTGAGTATAATGGTATAATTAATACAGAAATTTATTTATATATATATATATATATATATATATACATATTATATATGTAACGTCATACAAAGTGTATTTTAATATTAATATAAGTACATATATTAGTATTAAAATACACTTAGAATGACGTTACATATATAATATATATATATATATATATATATATATATAATAGATATATACACATATTTATATATATATATATATATATATATATATATAGATAAGTAATGAAGGGAGCACACTAGGTCTTGAAAATCGTGCAAAATTATTTACTGCATTCAAAAAGAATACAACGCTGTGGTATACAAAACAAATCAACGTTTCGACCCTGCTGGGTCTTTATCAAGATCACAGTGCAGATTGAAAATTACTGACAATTTATACATAAACATGTGTTAAGCTTACCATTAGGATGATCGGACAGCCTGTAGACTGAAAACCCGGAAGTGAAAACCACCACGTGACATCGTGCGTGTGACGTATTGCGTATTGCGTGAATAGCGTAGTTACTAGGTAACTACGTCTAAGGAGTGAAAGCATATTACATATTACGTAGATAGCGTAGTTGCTAAGTAACTACGTCCGAGAAATAAAAACAAATGCCCGAAGAGGGCAAAATGAAAACAAAGAGGCTACACCAGCCTACCAGCTTATATATACAGAGACCTTGAGCCCATGTCCTAGAAGTCCACATGTGTACATCTATGTGTGTACTGAAACTGGGTGCAGTGAAACAAAAGTGAAAGAAAATCAAAGTGCAAATCTTAAAGTGTACGAACAGTGTACATATAATAACACATGTAGATAGGGATAGGGCTAGAACATATATCAAAGATTAGTTACTGAGTCACATTATGGTATCTACCAGTACAAGGTATATGGGCATTCTAATATATACCCCTCTAAGGTATATGAATTTAATCTTTATTGCTGTACCAAACTGTAGGCAATACGTCACACGCACGATGTCACGTGGTGGTTTTCACTTCCGGGTTTTCAGTCTACAGACTGTCCGATCATCCTAATGGTAAGCTTAACACATGTTTATGTATAAATTGTCAGTAATTTTCAATCTGCACTGTGATCTTGATAAAGACCCAGCAGGGTCGAAACGTTGATTTGTTTTGTATACCACAGCGTTGTATTCTTTTTGAATGCAGTAAATAATTTTGCACGATTTTCAAGACCTAGTGTGCTCCCTTCATTACTTATCTATATATATAACGCGGGATTGCACCTGGGCCCATAATACTTTAAAACTATATGAACGGAGGAGTGCCTGGCTTTGGTATTTTGTCTATATATATATATATATACGTATAATTACAATAATAAATAAATAAAATATTGAAACAAAATGTAATATAAATTAGATATTCATATGTAATTTCATTCTAACTGTATTTTGTTATTAATATATATATATATATATATATAGGTAACAAAATACACTTAGAATGACATTCTATATATATATCTATCTATATATAAAATACAAATAACCGCAAATATATATATATATATATATATATATATATATATAGATAAAAACATATAATTACATAAGATTACATTAGTATACACGTAGAATTTAAATACCTATAAATGCATATATATTAAAATTCTACATGTATATTTAAGTAATCTTTTAACATAATTATGTGATTTGATTAATTAAAATTTGATTGACATGCCTGACAACACAGGGAGAAAGTGCAGAGAATTTAATTCGCAAGCACTATATTTGACCCTGTAACTCTCCAAGACACCATAAAACCTGTACATACGGGGTACTGTTTTACTCAGGGACTTCGCTGAACTCACATATTAGTGTTTCAAACTGGTAAATTGTATTACAACGACGATATTTTACGTAAAAGTGAAGTTTTCTGCATTTTTTACAAACTAACGGCACTTTTATGGACTATATTATTGTTGTAATATGTTTTACTGTTTTAAAACACTAATATTTGTGTTTAGTGAAGTCTCCCGAGAATAACAGTACCCCGCATGTACAGGTTTTATGGTGTTTTGGAAAGTTAGAAAGTCACATATAAGGCTTGCATTTCATTTTTTTTTTTTTTTTGTAAATATGTGTTTATTGAAGTATTTAATCGTTCATTTAGTCAACTTTGAGTAAACTTCGATTGGGACACGCAGGTCCCAACAATTAGTACATTAATGGTAACATGCAAAAACTGTATACTATCATATCAATTAAGGCGACACGCAGGTCACCGCATAACGTGAGTATCTTTTCTCTAACTGCCAATATGCTAACATTCTGTTTCCCTCCCCCCTACCCACCCCCCCAACCAGCTCCCTCCCCCTCCCCCACCCCCCATGTGTAGTCATTCAAATCCCGTGGTGTACTACTGGAAGTGTCAAGTGGGGCAGTTGGATGTAGTTTCCATAGCTTTGCATAAGGAGACGTGTCGAGTGGTACAAGCCATGGGTGCCAGTTTAGCGACCTGACCGACCATAACCCACACAGGGGCCCAATGGTGTTAGGCGTAAGGTGTGGTTCGGGGCTCGTAGAGTGGGTCTAGCAATTCAGATGTGGTCCTGTATAGCCCTACTTGATCTTGGGTGGGCAGGCGTCAAGTTGCCGTTGCGGTGGGAGTGGTTATACGAGGTGCAGTTTACCACTAGGCGGGGTCAGGGGTTAGTTGTTATGGCCTTATTACCATGCATTCTCTGGGGTGCATGAGGCATCCACCTCCCCTCCCCCCTCCCCGGTATTTACCAGTGGGTGTTATGCGGTACCATGAAGGATAGCTGTGCTTGGGATTGATGTGTCTCACCAATGGCGTGTTCATGTGTTTGGCTGGTACCGGGGCATCCGGTGCATGGAGCAGGGCTAGTGTAGGGTCAGTAGGCCGTCTGTTCCCCTATTTGTTCCAGCTGCCTAAGTGACTGCTGTCGGGTCATGTATTTACTGAGGTCCATAGTCAGTGTGTTCCCTCTGTTCACTCGTCTTCTAAGGTTCCCAGTATCTGGGGAGTCGTCTCTTGACCAGTCGAGCTTCTGGTGCTTGTGTGTGTGTGTCTATTCAGGTGGTCGTGGGTACTGGTATGTGCGTGTGGTACGTGGTGTGGCATGTGTCCCATATGTTCCGCTCCCCGTCTCCCCGTATGCCCGCTGTCTCCTGTGTGGGTCAGTGCGGGGTTAGTCGCTCATGTGTGGCATCGGTTACCAGTGCGTGCATTTTAAGTTATAAGATAATGGTCATCTCCCTACGCGCGTTATATAAGTCTGGTTATTCTGTTCGCAGATAGCGTTTCCCCGCTCTCGTCTCTCGTGTATCAACTCTTAACAGTAGTGAGGTCTCCGCTCCGATCCCACAGGGGTCCCTGCCCGCCTGTCCCCCAGCCCCTGGGTGAGGATAGGGTAGGCCAGTGTGAAAGTGGAGAAGTTGTATCCGACAAGCCCGGGCCCCGCATTCCCCTATCCCTCCTAGTCAACATCTGCGTTTTGCGAGCGGTAGAAGAACCAGGGTCCCCACTGTTCCGTGTGCTTTTCTTGTTTGCCCAGCAGGTTTGCTATTGTGGATTCGGCTCTTTGCACATCATCCACTTTGCGTCTCCATTGTTCGATTGTCGGCGGGTGCGTCTTTTTCCATAGCAGTGGTATCAGTGTCTTCGCCGCGTTTAAGAGGTGTCGGAGGATTGATTTTTTATATACTGAGAGCGTGTTATCTGTGTGGTGCAGTAAGGCTAGGTCTGCTGTCAGGTTCGAGGGTTCGCCTAGTATCTTTTGTATTTCCTCCCCAACTTTCATCCAGTATGGCTTAATACCGTCGCATTCCCACCAGATATGCTGGAGGGTCCCGGTCTCAGTCTCGCATCTCCAGCATGTGTTTGGTATCTCCGAGCTGATTCGGTGTAACAGTGATGGGTTGCGGTACCAGTGAGACAGCAATTTGTAATTTGTCTCCTGGTATTGTGAGCTAGATGAGCTCTTATGTTGTAGCAGTAGTATTTGCTCCCATTGACTTTCCGTGTATTCTTTGTCTAGGGCGTCTTCCCAGCGCCTCTTGAAAGTATCTTTCCTCTCCCTCTCGCCCGTCGCCAGCCGCTGGTACATTATGGAGACTGTGCCCTCCGCCTCGGGCGTCTGGAAGCATAGCTTTTCAAACCACGATAGGTCTCTATTCAGTCTATCTTTACGCGGCAAGTTGTGATAAAAGTGTTTGAGTTGGGCATAATAAAATTGGTGCATCATCGTGGGCCTCTCTACTTCCGACAGGTCCTGTAGCGTCTTCATCCCTCTGTCTGTTATAGCCATATGTATCGGTATGAACCCATCTTGGTTTGGTAATGGCCATGCTGGTGGCGGTATTCCATCGCCTATGTATGTGTTATGAGCGATGGGGATCAGGGGGCTCGGGGTAGGCGAGATATAGGATGTTTTTCTCAATCGGGTCCACGTCTTAAGGGTCTGGGTGATGGGTGAGTCTTCCCCGAGGTCCTTTTTGGCGTCAGCTTCCTTGTACCAGAGGAAGAGGTGTAGATGGTTGTTCGCTAGTTCCCTGCCTAAGGAGGTCCACCGTTTATGAGGGGTCGCCAAGTGTAGTTCCCTGATGCGTTGTAGGACCGTGGCTTGGTAGTACTTGTGGAGGTTAGGCAGGGCCAGGCCTCCCCATGGTTTGGGAAGGCAGAGTGTGTCATGTTTAATTCTGGCTCTATCTCCCCTCCATATATATCTGAGGAACGCCGATCGGAGGGTGTTAAAGAATGCCGGTGGGATTGTGCGAGGTATGGTGTGGAATTTGTATAATATCCTCGGAAGGATGTTCATTTTAATGACTGCTATACGACCTTGCCAGGAGATGTGGTTGAAGTTCCATCTCTTAAGGTCGTCGAGGATGTCTGTCAAGAGGGGTATGTAGTTATGCGCATATATATCCCTAGCTTCAGGTGTGACCCGGAGCCCGAGATACGACATATATTCTGTGCACCAGTGGAACGGAAACCGATGTTGCAAGGTAGTGCATTCCTCCCCTCTTACCGTCACATTCAAGACCTCGCATTTAGGTAGGTTGAGCTTAAGCCCCGATAGTGCTCCATATAACCGGAATTCGCTCATGAGTTGTGGGAGCGACTCAAGGGGTTCGGCTAAGAAGAACAGCATGTCGTCCGCGTAGGCGGCTACTTTGTGTTCCTGTGTCCTGTATGTAAGGCCCAGGATCCGAGGGTTGTTGCGGATTTTATCAAGGAACGGTTCCAGGGTAAGCGCGAACAAAAGCGGTGAGAGTGGGCACCCCTGCCTGGTTCCGTTCCGAATCTCGAAACTGTCCGTGAGAGCTCCATTCACCCTGACTCTGGCGTTCGGTTGATGGTATAGCGTCTGGATCCATGTCATCATTCCCTCCCCGACTCCGACCCTCCTCAGCGTCTCCATCATAAAGTGCCAGTTCACTCTGTCGAATGCTTTTTCCGCATCCGTGGATAGCAGAAGTAGCTTTTTCTTCAGGTGTTTCGCCAGGTGTTGTAGCATAAAGAGCCGGAGCGTACTATCCCTGGCTTCTCTGCCCGGGATGAAGCCTGTCTGATCAGGGTGGACTAGCCTAGGCATGAAGGCCTGCAGACGGAGGGAAAGTATCTTGGAGAAGAGTTTTATGTCAGTGTTGATGAGGGAGATTGCGCGGTAATTACCCACCTGCTCTGTGTTCTTCCCCGGTTTAGGTATCACTGTGATCGTCGCCGCCAGGAATTCCTTATGAAAGGAAGCTCCATCACGCAGGTTGTTAAGGGCCTTCACTAATCTCGGTATTAGGTCATCACTAAATTTCTTGTAGTATTCCACTGGGAACCCGTCCGGGCCCGGCGTCTTACCGTTTTTTGCAGATTTTAAGGCCAGCTTAAGTTCCCCTTCGGTGACAGGCGCTTCAAGTCCTTCCGCTTCTTCCGGGGTGAGGGCGTCTGGGTTGAAACCTTGTAGGTAGCTGGTGGTTTCAATTCTCTTCTGTGTGGTATTAGTATCACCATCTGTGTCAGGGATGTTGTACAGTTTTGAGTAATACGTCCGGAATTCGCTTGCAATGACTTCTGGGAATTGTGTTAGCTTGCCCTGTCTGGTGCGCAGGGTGTGTACTTGCGCCTGTTTCTGTGGGCCCCTGAGCATTTGGGCGAGAAGCTTGCCCCCCTTGTTAGCGTGTGTGTAGAAGAACGCCTTTGAGCGTTGCACCTGTCTCATGTGGTTACGTTCCAGGATATCTGTGAGTTGTTTTCTTTTCAGGGTCAGCTCACAGTAAGTCGGGTCGTGTTGGGTTCTTTTATGTATCTGTTCCAGGTCCGCTATCTGTTTGGTGAGGTCTTTAATCTGTGCACCTGCCTCTTTCTTTTTTTGTGTAGCCATTCTGATGAGATGGCCCCTCAGAACACTTTTGTGTGCCTCCCAGATGGTCATGTCTGATACGTCGTCGGTGGAATTCTCTTCAAAGTATTGACGAATGTGGTCCGCAATCAGTGTTCTCGACGGTACATCTTGGAGGAGAGCGTCATTGAGTCTCCAAGTCGTTCTGGCTGGGCGATACAGTGGTGATTCTAGTTCCACCCGCACTTCACTGTGGTCCGACCAGGGAGTGGAGTGAATGTTTGCCTTTCGGAGAAATGTGAGTCCTTCCTGCTGTATGCATATGTAGTCGATCCGGGAGTATCTATGGTGCAGCGTGGAGTAATAGGTGTAGTCCCGGTCCGCAGGATGGAGCGCCCTCCATGTGTCAGTCAGGCGAAGAGCTCTGAGGGATTTTCGAATGGTTTGCAGGGCTGAGTCAGGGACACTACTCCGACCCATGGACGTATCCACCAGAGGATCTAGTGGAACATTTAGGTCGCCTCCCAGTATCAGCACTCCTTCTGTGAAGTTAGCAAGTTTTCTCAGTGTCCTGCGGATGAAGCTGGCTTGTCCCGAATTCCGTACCCCCAGCCAGGGGTCTCCTCCCTTTGTTTGCGGGAACGGGGCCGGGGCCTGTCAGATCAGCCGCTGTAGGGCGGCGGGGAGAAAAAGCGGGAGCAAGGGGAAGGGAAGAAGAACGCAGAGGGGTGAGAGAGAGGCAGGAGGGGCGGGGGGCCAGGCGAGCGCCCCCTCGGGGCATCCAGCGATGAGTTAGAGCGCTGTGAGTATGAAGTCCCCCTTGATGTCGTGTGTCACAGTCGTACGACGTCCGCGGGGTGTGTCTCCGTAGGCGCGTGTGTGCCTACTTGTGTTTAGTGTGTCCGCGGAAGTGTGTGTGTGTGATTAGTCGTGTGTGGTGGTGAGAGTGTGTGCGCGGCTGTTGTGTAGGGTGTGTCCGTGTGTGTGTGTGTACCTACGTATGGATAAGGTGTCAGTGTCCCCTCCTGTGAAGGATGAGTGGGTGTCCAGAGCCGTACCACTACACGGTATATACCGGAGTAGCCGCGGCTGTGGCCCCCTCAGTGGTTCTGGTTTGCACGGGCTTGGTTCGGGTCGTGGCCTATGCCAAGTCGAAGTGGTGTGCGGGTGTGTCTGGAAGTCTCAAGTGGGCTACCTTTCCCGCTTAAGACGTAGCGTCTTGTATGCACTTTGTTGCTTGTATTACAAGGGGTTATGTACTCTCCCTTCGGGTCCATGTCAGCGCTCTCTAAAATTGCGTTAGTAGAGTCTCCCCCGTCTGGCGGTCCAGGCATCACAGTGTCCTACAACCAGTCAGCTCTCAGGTGGCATCGGGCGTTTCAGAGTCAGTTAAGTTAGATTAGGTTAAACGCAGGTCGTCACTTTTCGTCATCGTCCCGGTGGAGGGGGTGTGCTGTCTGGGTGTCGGTCAGTAACAGTGGGCGTGTCTCTTGGGTGCATGCATCTTCAGTGCGAGTGTGGTCTAGAGTGTGGGATAATCTGCGTTAAGTGTAGGGTTGGCATAAGCGTCTGAGCTAGGTCCGGGACGTGTGTCTGAAGCTTCACTGGGTATAATCACCCCACGTTTGGAAACCTGTCCTATCCAGTGACCTTATGACCTTCCTATGCTATGTAAAGTGCTCAATGGGCTCCATGTCTTACTTCCACCTTTCCCTCCTGTGACGAAACCAATCTCGCCACATTGTATTGGAGGAGCCTGGTTGCCCGCCTGCTGCCTTTGGATTATGGACCGGCAGCTAAAGGGTTAATTTTACTGTGCAGAAGGATTTATTTCTCCCTTTCTGCACAGCAGTTCGGTAGATTTCATCTACCGAACAAACAGCCGTTCACCAACCTCCCCAGAGCCGTGGGAAGCCGGCCGGCGTTGTTAATTGGCCACCCAGAAGCTGGAGTGTGCTGCCAATTTACCTCCCTGAAGCTGCGGTTAATTGCCTGTTAACTGTGTGGCCGCTGTTACACTTAGCGGCCGCTAGGTGGCGCTGTTCTGGAGCTCCCCGGGCAGCCAACACTTTTCTGCCCGGCTTTCATGCACCAAAATCGGACACTTTTACGTGCAGGCACCGCTGAACCTCCAGCCCCTGGTTCTCATTCGTATGAATTTGGTGAATGCAGGGAAATTCGGTAGTTTATGTTTTATGTGAACTGTAGTAACCCAGATAGCCTGTTCGTATAATTAAAGACTTTGGCTCCATGGCAATTAAAATGTATTTGTGTGATCTGGGTGCCATTCACCTAATAATGTGCACCCAGACCTGAGCTATCTGGGGATATGTTACATGTCTGTGTTTTGTGTATAAAATGTGTCTGTATGTATTTTAAAGTGATAGTCTGTTTCTGTGTCACCATGTGCATAATGGAGTCTGGCCTTTGTCTTAGGAGATAATTGAATTACTTCATTAATTATCTCCAGGGCAGGGAGGAGGAAACCAAGATGCATGGTGGGAAAGTATTGTGGCTGTGTGTACGAAAATGATACATGTCTGTCTGCTGTTTCAGTCTTCCATCTGGTCCCCTAGGGGAGTGTCCACCAGGTGGGAGACCTGCATAAATACAGGGGCAGGTAGCCCTGAATAAACAGACCACTGCTTGACCCTCAACACGGAGCCTTGTCTCGTTCTTGGGGGGATTCACTGTATGCTGATAGGGACTGACTGCCAGGAGTGTAAGCCGCTTGGGAGCTTTTCCTGTTCGTCTGCTAGCAGCAATTCGTGAGGTTCCAGTTCGGGAGTTTGGAGTGCTACCTTATTCCCTTGTATGCAGTTCGGGAGTTTGGTGCATTCACCTATATCCAATTCGTGAGTTTTGGTGCTTTTACAGTAGCTGTGCCTTTTTGTGAAAAGGGGATTATCGCCTAAACGGATTTTTCCCCTTTTATGCTGAAACGGTCCGCAACACCTCCATTTATACATTTTCTTCCTCTCCCACCCTCGCTCACCCGCCTCAAGTATTTCCCCCCCCAACATTTAACATGTCCCTAGTCCCCCTCTCCCACAGTCTCAATCATCTAGTAGAGCCAGGGGCAGCATCAGGTTGCTCCCCTAGGTTGGCGGTGGTCCGGGTGCTGCGTCTCTTCAGTATTATGCGGCAAAGTCCCATTTCCCAACTTTCACCCCCCTCCCCAAGGAGCGTCTAGCATCCCACACCCTCTATACAGTAATGTCATGCTGCCAATATCTTGTTGGTGTGTAGGCGCCCCAGACCTCACTAGGCAGAGGAGGTGTTGTCGGGTAGGTGGCATCAGTCCGCAAGGATTCAGTCCACGCCAACACCTCTAGCGTGTATTTCAGGCGATTAAAGTCAATAGTCTCAGGTCAAAGTCAATACGTGTCAGGACAATAATATAAATGTACTTAGCTGTTACGATCTCAGTCACATGGATGCCTCAGTCCTACCAGCCGGGGGAGTCGCCAAAACGTCCGCCTTGGTGCCAAAACATTAGTCGGCCTGCTGAGCCGGGTTGCGTGGTCGGTGCGCAGGCGGTCTGTGCGGCGATTCTTCTCTGCGGCGTCGTGCGAGTCTTTGTGCCAACGGGCCAGGGCGTGGTTCTGTCGGCCTCAGGATCCAGTCTTCCACCTCCGTGGGCGGTAGGCCTAGTCGCCTCAGAAATATCGGCACTTCGTCTGGTCACCGTATCGGGATCCATTCATTATCATGGCGGGCCAGTAGGCTAAAGGGGAAGCCCCACTTATAGGGGATATTGCGGCTCCTCAGAAGTTAGGTTACCGGCCTGAGTGCCCTGCGAGCCTCCAGGGTGAGAGGTGACAAGTCCTGGTAAAGGGCTACTTCCGAACCCTGAAACGGCCAGGACTGTTTAGAGCGGGCCTTGGACATTATCAGTTCTTTCAGTTTAAATTCTCGTAAACAACAAATAATGTCTCTGGGAGAATTGTCAATGTTTCTTGGTCTTGTGGCTCTATGGGCCCTGTCGAAGTGGATATGTTGCGGTGCATCCGGGCCCAGTATACCTTTGAAGAGGGCGGTAAGTACAGCCTCTACGTCTTCTTCACCGTTGGGTTCAGGGAGGTTGCGAACTCTTATATTGGATCTGCGCCCTCTGTTATCCAGATCTTCAGCTTGTCGTCTGAGGTGCAGTAGGATAGTTCCCTGTCGGGTAATTGCCAGGTTATTGGCTTCTATGCGGCTAGACATTGCCTGCTCTGAGGCCTCCAGGGTCTGAATGCGGCTGCCTTGTGCTGCCAGTTCGCTTCCCAATATGGCGACCTCCGCTCTAATTGCCTCATGGAGCGTGTCCGAGGTGCTTTTAAGGTCATCTTTCATGGTTGCAGTAAGGGCCCTGATATCTGCTCTGATGTCCGCCAGGGATAGGGTGTGGGGCTCCGTCCCTGGCGGTGAGTACTGGCTGTCGGCCATCTTGGGGCCTTGTGCGCCGCGCGGCTGACTGCTCGGTGTTTGCAGGTAGCCGTCTAGGGAGCCGGCGTGCGGGCTGTTCAGCGGTCTCCTGGGGGTCTGGTGGGTGTCTGCCCGTTTGGTGCGCCCCATCGGGAGAGTATTGCTGCGGTTAGTGCTGCTATCAATGCTGCGCGGGTCGGAGCTCAGAAGTTAAGCGGCCATCTCCGACGGCTTCCAGGCCACGCCCCCGGCGCATTTCATTTTTTTGACATTGAAATTTGGCAGATTGGTTATGTTGCCTTTGAGAGCGTATGGTAGCCCAGGAATGAGAATTACCCCCATGATGGTATACTATTTGCAAAAGTAGACAGCC
The DNA here is from genome assembly GCF_036172605.1 of Pelobates fuscus. Classification (NCBI taxonomy): domain Eukaryota; kingdom Metazoa; phylum Chordata; class Amphibia; order Anura; family Pelobatidae; genus Pelobates; species Pelobates fuscus. The sequence goes on from NC_086320.1 coordinate 247,140,781, forward strand.
CAAGGTATTGCAAGTGGGGTATGTCCAGTCTTTCTTATTAGCCACTTAGTCACAAACACTGGCCAAATATTCGTTTTTTTCTTTTTTCACACAAAAACAAATATGAACGCATAGTTTGGCCAGTGTTTGTGACTAAGTGGCTACTAAAAAGACTAAACATACCCCACTTTCAATACCTTTGTTTGTCTAAGTTTTCAAATGGTATGCCATTATTGGGGTAATTTTCATTCCTGGGCTACAACACCGTCTCAAAGGTAACATTGCTAATCTGGCAAATTTCAATTTGAAAATGGAACGTTCTATATTTAACCCTGTAACTTTCCAAAACACCATAAAAACTGTTAATAGGGGGTACTGCTGTACTCGTGAGACATCGCTGATTTTAAATATGTGCATTTGTTTTGCAATAAAACCTAACAGTATTATGACATTCACAGCTAAAATGTCAGACGGAAACACAAATTATTTTAAAAAATCTTATTTTCTCAAATTTTTTAAATTGTATTCATAATAAATTATGTTCCATATATGAATAGTTAATGATAAATTAAAGCCCTGTTTCTCCTGAACAAAATTATATATAATAAGTGTGGGTGCACTTAATGTGACAGCGGTGAATTACGGTTGAACAGACATATAGCGCAAATTCCAGTTTTTGTTTACGTTTTGTTTTGATCAGAACGTGCACTGTTGACTCCGACACTGTTGACTGAAGGGGTTAAAAAAACAACAAATTAAAAAAATACAGAATTACAAAAATACAAACAGCTGATTTCAGTCAGTCATCAAAAGTCCCTTCATTTTATCACATGACAGGAGGATTCCTATTTTGCATAACTTTCTTTACTAAACTCCACAGCAGTAAAGAAAGTGAAACATTTAACCAATCAAAAATGTAGTAGAGAGTATGATATTCCCAGTAAATAGGCTCCTCCCCATCTTTCGTTACTGCTCCATCACAGACAGGTCAGAGTTTTTGGCTCTTCCCTTTATCAAGTATTTTATCTAGTACTTATTAGTTTTTTGTGTATTTCTGTGTATGTTTTACTGCTCATATAACAATCTTTATAACTGTGTATTTAATATTTATTTTAAACACTTATTAGTCCTTTTGTATACTCCTGTGTATATATTTTACTGTTTTACATACACTCCGGTGTATGTTAATAGTCTCCTGTACTTCTATTATTTATTTCCAATCCTTATTAGTTTCTTGTCTGTTTTCCCCTAAGTTCACTCTCCGTTTCCTGCCCTCGGGCGGACCCGCTCGATTACGATTTCAGGTACCTTGGAATCTCCCCTCACAACCCAGTCCTCGCTGTCCCTCGACTGCTCTCGGACGCACCCTCCCTTACCGTATATCCACTCTTCAGCGTACTTGCCAGCCATCTTGATTCTCGCATATCGCGAGACTGCGGCCGCAATCTTGCAGCGGCCGCGAGTGCGATCATCACGGCGGAACACAGCCACTGTTCTTAACTACGGATCTTCGTTTTTCCTCATTTATATTATACTATTCAGAGGTCAGTTGCAGATAATTTTCAAGCTGTATCCAAGCACAAAGGTTTTGATTAACCTGTGCCTGACTGGGGTGCTGCCCCTATACTGTGCTGCTATTGGAGGTCGCCCTGTGGCCACCTCTGTTTGCTCTGGGTGAGGCCCAGTATCATACAATAAAGCCCAATACTGTGGTTTAGTTCCTGCCCTGCTGGGGCAAGCTGACACTGCTAGTGCAGATACATGCTGTAAATACCCTGCTGGGGTTTTAAACCTTTTGGTTTTTCACTATATAAACCCTGCTGGGTTTCCATACCATTACTATACCACAAAGTTACCCTGCTGGGGTACTGCATACCACATACCCTGCTAGGGTTATTTTCTGCGTGTCTCAACAATTTACACTCTAATACAACACCCTGCTGGGGTCTAAGGGTGCTGCCCATCTAGTCACTGCAGTGACTACAAATACAGCCTCACTGACCTCTGCCAAATACGCCCTGTGCCACACCTATATATTACTGATTGACAAGATGGAAGCCTCTCAAACCACAGACTTCCAAGCCATGATAAATAAGGCCGTAGCCGCCTCCATGGAGAAAGCTCTCTCCAAAATTATGGCCTCTAACTCTGATAAGAGGAAACCATCAAAATCCCACCAACCCCGCCACGACTCCGATTCTAAAGCATCAGAATCTCACAAGAGCCTAGGACCCCACATGGGCAAACACCACTGGAAAGGGGAAAAGGGGCACCAGAACCCGACCAAGGGTAAGACCCCTGCCATACGTCACAAGCCCTCTATGGTCACTGTGAAGAAATGACTATATTATTCGATATTTTGTTGCATAGTTCTTGTTTTTTTGTGTACTTTTCATTCGGCAGATGGGACTGCCGAACCGAGACCACCCCTGGCTCACTTAACTTCAAAGCCGGCATCACTTTCACCCTCTATGTGTGCGGTCAGCGTTCGTACTGTCGAACGCCACGTGGCAGAGAAAACCGCGGCCATCTTGTTTTCGCCAAACAAAGGCAGCGGGACTTGGTCGTCGAGTGTCTGGAACTAAAATCGGACACTCGACTTCCCAAACACCGGTCTCCATCATGCGAACGCTGGAACTAGTGATACCGATTAGCTAGGAGAGCGCTATTCGGTACAAATATGCACACGAATGAGGGGAACAATCGCTGCTAGGAGCCAGGGGAATTCATTCGGTACTTTTATGCATTTCTTCCCTTTTTCTGAAGTGACCGGCAAAACCACACGAACCTCTGGAACTATTTTGGGCAGTCCGCCCCCAGTGGACCGGTCACAAAGGACTTCCATACTTTTTGCGAACCCCTGAACCGATCCGGGTGAAATTTGGATATGTTGGTCACCCGGATCGGGGCTATCAGGGGATATAGTATTTGTGGGGATACCCCAGGTATAAAGGGGTGTTCCAGAAGTTGGGGAAAATGGTGAATTTTCAGCCTGGAGATAATTAGGTTGGCACTATATCAGACCTGATTATCTCCAGGACTAGGGGAGGGAACTGCCTGTTTGTATTAGGTGTGTTTTATATTTTTACTGTCCAGGATTGGATAAATATTACTCCTCCCTGTGGGATGTCCCCTTGCATGGGGACCTGCATAAAAAGCCATGTGTGTGAATAAACGTTAGTTCTGCTTGTATCCTGAATCTGGACTCTGACTGTTATTTTGGAATTCGTATGCTGTAACAAGGGAATTATCTTATGCAGCTGTTATATTCCGTAGGGATTTCGTTCCTGGGACTACCGAACCGGACTCTCGCTACCTTAGGCTCTGACCGTCCGGGAGGAAACTACCGAACTCGGTTTGGTTAAACTTGGTTTCCTTACAACTGGTGGCAAGCGGAGGGATTCGAATCCCGAATGGACATTGCAAACCAAGCAAGGGAATGAATGGCTCAGCAGTACCAGCTACTTAAAAGAACCACACTAAAGGATTTACTGGAAGCTCGAGGCAGAGTGGCAAGTAACAAGACAAAAGCCACGTTAATTGCAGAATTAATGCAGAGCGATAATACCAGCAACACAGAAATGGATCAAGAGGAAGAAAATGCGATGCAAAAGGACATCCGATGGATGCTCAGTCTGTTGGGACCCAACCCAGCTACAGAGGCGGTTCTGCAGGTCATGGCACAAGCCAGACAATCGCAAAAAGAGCGAGAGGACCGGGACAGACCGTCACAGGGGGATTTACTACACTCCCCGGGAAGTACTGGGGAAATCCCAAAGAAGGTAAACTATGCAGCCTTTAAATCTTTCAATGACAATGAGATGGAAATTGACAGTTACTTGCAAGACTTTGAACGCCAATGTGCACTGGAGGGATTAGACTCCACGAAATGGGCTGCAGTCATTAGCTGTAAATTGTCAGGTAGAGCAGCCGAGGCGCTGCGAGCAGTACCTGAGGGGGACATACATAATTATGAAAAAATAAAAGACATTTTGTTGGCCAGATATGCTGTAACTCCGGAGGCATACCGGAAAAAGTTTAGAGATCTGAGAAAGACTGGGAGAGATTCCCATACGGAATGGGCGTTTCGGCTACAACGGGCGGCCCGCAATTGGATGAAGGGCTGCCAAGCAACCACCCTGGAGGATGCTTTGCAACTTATGTTACTGGAGCAATTTTTTAATCACGCTGCAGAGGACATAAAAGACTGGGTTAAAGATAGAAAACCAAAAACTGTGGAGGAAGCCGCCAGGTTAGCGGATGAGTATCAGGATAATAGGAGGAAGGAGCAAGGGGTGAGCAGACCACCTTTTAAGCCTAACTACCAGGCTCCAACAACCCCTACCCCTCCTAGACCCGCCATGAGTAACCCTTCACCGAACCCAGCAAACACACCACGTCCCCCTGCAGTGTGTCATTATTGCAAACAACCAGGGCATTACAAGAATCAGTGCCCTCGCTTACACCGGGGAAGCTGGGAAAGGCAACCCCCACAACAACCCAGGGCAGCTGCTCATTGTGTGCAACAGGAAGGCACAACCGGTGTTCCTAACCAAGAAGAACAGTGGAGTGTATTGCACGAGGTCAACCCAGTTCAAGCTGGGGGTGACAACCGGGACCACCACCGCCAATGGATTACCGTAGATGGCGTGGGGGCCCGGGCTCTGAGAGACTCTGGGGCTACTTTGACTGTGGTGCAACCTCACACGATCAGAGCGCAAGCTCGCACCGGACGCACAGTCGCTGTGAGGGTGGCTGGGGGCGCTATTCACAAACTGCCCACCGCTAATATCCTTGTTGATTGGGGTTCCGGGTCGAAACAGCTAGAGGTGGGGATTATGCAAGAACTACCCGCCGAGGTTTTGTTGGGGAATGATGTAGGATGCTTGACCTCCCAACTGGCCCGAGACCCCCCTGCTGAGGCATACCCAGTGACCACCCGAGCTCAAGCCAGACTGGAAGCTCCGCTGCACTCTGAGGAAAACCAGGTAAGAGTCGAAATACCCCCCTTACCCGATCCTACCTTCCCTTTCTGGGATACCCCCCAGGGGTTTGAACAAGAGCAGCGTACCGACCCCACATTAGAGGGTTATAGGAAGGCAGCGGCCGTTACCCCAGGGAACAACCCGCACGAAAAGTTTGAGTGGTATAAGGGGTTACTATATAGAGTGACCGAGGGGGTGGGACAGGGGGCCACCCAGGTCATCAAAAGACAATTAATTGTACCCCGTAAATTCCGGGCTGAGTTGTTAAAACTCAGTCATGACATTCCCCTAGCAGGACATTTAGGGGTTAAAAAGACAAGAGACAGGTTAACCCAAACCTTCTTCTGGCCCAGGGTCACCCAGGACCTCAAGTATTATTGCAGGACGTGCGACGTCTGCCAAAGGGTGGGAAAAAGGGGAGATCTTCGGAAGGCCAAACTTCACCCATTGCCCATTATAGAACAGCCCTTTCACCGAGTAGCGGTAGATTTAATAGGACCCCTCAGCCGACCCAGCCAGTCGGGCAAAAAGTTCATACTAACCGTGGTCGACTACGCCACTAGGTACCCGGAGGCAGTCGCCCTCACCAATATAGAGGCCGAGACCGTGGCCGAAGCCCTTATTCAGATTTTCACCCGAGTAGGTTTCCCACAAGAGATCCTATCCGATCGGGGAACTCAGTTCACGGCTACCCTGACACAACAATTGTGGCAGAGCTGTGGAGTGAAACCCCTGTTCAGCGCCCCGTACCATCCCCAGACTAACGGGCTCTGTGAACGTTTCAATGGCACTCTAAAACAGATGCTAAAAACCTTTACGGAGTCCCACAAGAACTGGGAAAAATTCCTCCCCCACCTTCTGTTTGCCTACCGTGAGGTGCCCCAGGCCTCCACTGGGTTTTCCCCCTTCGAACTCCTGTATGGGAGAAAAGTTCGGGGCCCACTGGAGCTCGTACGGGAGCACTGGGAGGGCAATACAGACGAGGGGGGAGTCCCTATCGTCCAGTATGTTCTGGAGTTCCGGGACCGTCTGCGGGCGCTCACCGCATCGGTTCGGGAGAACCTGCAGACGGCCCAGGAGGACCAGAGGAAATGGTACGATAGGGGAGCCCAAGATAGAGTACTAGAATTGGGGCAGAAGGTGTTAGCTTTGAGGCCAGTTAAAAAGGATAAGCTACAAGCCGCATGGCAGGGACCATTTAAGGTAGTAGAACGGGTTAGCGAGACCACCTACATCGTGAGCAAATGCTCAGATGAAAGGCTGACCAAAGCCTTCCATGTGAATATGCTCAAACCATACTTTGAGAGAACAGAGGATGTGGGCGCCGTGTGTGCGCCCGCCACAGAAGATAGTGAGGGACTACCCCTTCCCGATTTACTAGACACCGCTCCCTGTACCATTGACCAAGTAAGCTTGGGTCAAAATTTAAACCCCCTGGAGAAAGGTGAGGCCACGCAACTGCTGCAAAGATATCAAGAGATGTTTTCAGCCACCCCAGGCTATACCTCCGCTGCGGTACACCGCGTGGAAACCCAGGGAGAGACGCCACTGCGGCAACAACCCTATCGGATCCCGGAAGCAGTGCGTGAGAGTATGCTCACCGAGTTAAGGGATATGTTACAGTTAGGGGTAATAGAACCCTCGCAAAGTCCTTGGGCCTCCCCGGTAGTCCTAGTACCGAAGCGCGACGGTACCACGCGCTTCTGTGTAGACTATCGGAGGCTTAACGATCTACCATAACAGACGCCTACCCCATGCCCAGAATAGATGAGCTCTTAGACCGTATGGCGGGGGGGAACTACTTGACTACCCTGGACCTGTGCAAAGGTTATTGGCAGATCCCCTTGGAGCCTGCGGCCATCCCCAAGTCGGCATTCGTCACCCCTTTCGGGCTATACCAATTCAAGGTTATGCCCTTTGGGATGAAGAATGCCCCGGCTACCTTTCAGAGGATGGCCGATAGGCTCCTGGAGGGATTTCAGGACTTCGCATGCGCGTATCTAGACGATATTGCCGTCTACAGCCGCACATGGGGAGACCATCTGGGCCATGTGTCCAGGGTACTCCAACGAATCCACCTCGCCGGGCTCACGTTAAAACCCGACAAATGTCACGTAGGTCTGGCCGAGGTACAGTATCTCGGCCACAGGGTGGGCTCCGGTAGACAGCGTCCAGAGCCAGCGAAGGTAGAGGCCATAGCGAACTGGCCCCAACCTAGGACCAAAACCCAGGTACTAGCTTTCTTAGGGACGGCCGGTTATTATAGAAAGTTTGTCCCAGAGTACAGCGCCCTGGCCAAACCCCTCACCGACCTTACCAAAAAGGCCCTCCCCAAACAGGTTTCCTGGACCCCAGAGTGCACGGACGCTTTCCAGAAGCTTAAAGCGGCATTGAGTGAGGCTCCTGTGTTGGCAGCACCTGACTACACTAAACAATTTCTTGTACACACAGATGCCTCCATGTTCGGACTGGGAGCCGTGCTAAGCCAAGTGGGCACAGACGGCATGGACCACCCGGTGGCATACCTCAGCCGTAAACTGTTACCCCGAGAGGTCAGCTATGCCACCGTAGAAAAAGAATGCTTGGCCCTCGTGTGGGCACTCAAGAAGCTCCAGCCCTATTTGTATGGGCGGGCATTTACCCTTATGACGGACCACAACCCCCTGGTATGGCTTAACCGGGTAGCTGGAGACAATCCCAGGCTATTACGGTGGAGCCTAGCCCTTCAACCTTATAATTTTACTATGCAGTACCGGCCTGGAAAACAAAATGGTAATGCGGATGGCCTGTCACGCCAGACCGAACTGGACTCCTAAACCGCTACTTTTCTCGGACATCCCCAAGCCAACCCGACAGGGTCTAGGCGGGTATGCCGACCTATGGACTTATAGGGGAGCAGTGTGAAGAAATGACTATATTATTCGATATTTTGTTGCATAGTTCTTGTTTTTTTGTGTACTTTTCATTCGGCAGATGGGACTGCCGAACCGAGACCACCCCTGGCTCACTTAACTTCAAAGCCGGCATCACTTTCACCCTCTATGTGTGCGGTCAGCGTTCGTACTGTCGAACGCCACGTGGCAGAGAAAACCGCGGCCATCTTGTTTTCGCCAAACAAAGGCAGCGGGACTTGGTCGTCGAGTGTCTGGAACTAAAATCGGACACTCGACTTCCCAAACACCGGTCTCCATCATGCGAACGCTGGAACTAGTGATACCGATTAGCTAGGAGAGCGCTATTCGGTACAAATATGCACACGAATGAGGGGAACAATCGCTGCTAGGAGCCAGGGGAATTCATTCGGTACTTTTATGCATTTCTTCCCTTTTTCTGAAGTGACCGGCAAAACCACACGAACCTCTGGAACTATTTTGGGCAGTCCGCCCCCAGTGGACCGGTCACAAAGGACTTCCATACTTTTTGCGAACCCCTGAACCGATCCGGGTGAAATTTGGATATGTTGGTCACCCGGATCGGGGCTATCAGGGGATATAGTATTTGTGGGGATACCCCAGGTATAAAGGGGTGTTCCAGAAGTTGGGGAAAATGGTGAATTTTCAGCCTGGAGATAATTAGGTTGGCACTATATCAGACCTGATTATCTCCAGGACTAGGGGAGGGAACTGCCTGTTTGTATTAGGTGTGTTTTATATTTTTACTGTCCAGGATTGGATAAATATTACTCCTCCCTGTGGGATGTCCCCTTGCATGGGGACCTGCATAAAAAGCCATGTGTGTGAATAAACGTTAGTTCTGCTTGTATCCTGAATCTGGACTCTGGCTGTTATTTTGGAATTCGTATGCTGTAACAAGGGAATTATCTTATGCAGCTGTTATATTCCGTAGGGATTTCGTTCCTGGGACTACCGAACCGGACTCTCGCTACCTTAGGCTCTGACCGTCCGGGAGGAAACTACCGAACTCGGTTTGGTTAAACTTGGTTTCCTTACAGTCACCACCCCGTGTTGTGCCTAGGACACAATAGAATATGCTTACCTGGTTCATGTGGATTATTTTTATCACAGTTCGGGACTTTTACCAACATTTGTCTATTTATGCAACCCATACGGTAGCGACTCAGCATGCATAAATACGAATACAAACTACCGAACACCGGACCACCCTGCTATTCAATTATGTGGTATTTTACCTCCCGGATCGGCACATACCATAGTTACATAGTTACATAGTTACATAGTTACATAGCTGAAAAGAGACTTGCGTCCATCAAGTTCAGCCTTCCTCACATATGCTTTTGCTGTTGATACAAAAGAAGGCAAAAAACCCAGTCTGAAGCGCTTCCAATTTTGCAACAAACTAGGAAAAAATTCCGTCTTGACCCCAAAATAGCAGTCAGATGTCTCTTTGGATCAAGCATAGTGTTGTCGCGAACCCGAAATTTTCGGTTCGCGAACGGCGAACGCGAACTTCCGCAAATGTTCGCGAACCGGCGAACCGCGCGAACCGCCATTGACTTCAATGGGCAGGCGAATTTTAAAACCAACAGGGACTCTTTCTGGCCACAAAAGTGATGGAAAAGTTGTTTCAAGGGGACTAACACCTGGACTGTGGCATGCCGGAGGGGGATCCATGGCAAAACTCCCATGGAAAATTGCACAGTTGATGCAGAGTCTGATTTTAATCCATAAAGGGCAGAAATCACCTAACATTGACACCTGTCCTCAAAGCCCCTGATACACACTGACACAGAGCAGAATAGAGACTGTTCCCTGTCCACAGAGTCCATGATACACACTGACACAGAGCAGAATAGAGACTGTTCCCCGTCCACAGAGACCATGATTCACTCTGACACAGAGCAGAATAGAGACTGTCCCCCCTACATAGGGTCACTTGGCAGGTATGGATTGACACCTGTCCTCAAAGCCCCTGATACACACTGACACAGAGCAGAATAGGGACTGTTCCCCCTACATAGGGTCACTTGGCAGATATGGATTGACACCTGTCCTCAAAACCCCTGATACACACTGACAGAGAGCAGAATAGAGAATGTTCCCTGTCCACAGAGACCATGATACACACTGACACAGAGCAGAATAGAGACTGTTCACCGTCCACAGAGACCATGATACACACTGACACAGAGCAGAATAGAGACTGTCCCCCCTACATAGGGTCACATGGCAGGTATGGATTGACACCTGTCCTCAAAGCCCCTGATACACACTGACACAGAGCAGAATAGGGACTGTTCCTCCTACATAGGGTCACTTGGCAGATATGGATTGACACCTGTCCTCAAAACCCCTGATACACACTGACACAGAGCAGAATAGAGACTGTTCCCCCTACATAGGGTCACTTGGCAGATATGGATTGACACCTGTCCTCAAAACCCCTGATACACACTGACACAGAGCAGAATAGGGACTGTTCCCCCTACATAGGGTCACTTGGCAGATATGGATTGACACCTATCCTAATGATCCCTGATACACACTGACACAGAGCAGAATAGAGACTGTTCCCCCTACATAGGGTCACTTGGCAGATATGGATTGACACCTGTCCTCAAAACCCCTGATACACACTGACACAGAGCAGAATAAAGACTGTTCCCTGTCCACAGAGACCATGATACACACTGACACAGAGCAGAATAGAGACTGTTCACCGTCCACAGAGACCATGATACACACTGACACAGAGCAGAATAGAGACTGTCCCCCCTACATAGGGTCACTTGGCAGGTATGGATTGACACCTGGCCTCAAAGCCCCTGATACACACTGACACAGAGCAGAATAGGGACTGTTCCTCCTACATAGGGTCACTTGGCAGATATGGATTGACACCTGTCCTCAAAACCCCTGATACACACTGACACAGAGCAAAATAGAGACTGTTCCCCCTACATAGGGTCACTTGGCAGATATGGATTGACACCTGTCCTCAAAACCCCTGATACACACTGACACATAGCAGAATAGGGACTGTTCCCCCTACATAGGGTCACTTGGCAGATATGGATTGACACCTATCCTAATGATCCCTGATACACACTGACACAGAGCAGAATAGAGACTGTTCCCCCTACATAGGGTCACTTGGCAGATATGGATTGACACCTGTCCTCAAAACCCCTGATACACACTGACACAGAGCAGAATAGAGACTGTTCACCGTCCACAGAGACCATGATACACACTGACACAGAGCAGAATAGAGACTGTCCCCCCTACATAGGGTCACTTGGCAGGTATGGATTGACACCTGTCCTCAAAGCCCCTGATACACACTGACACAGAGCAGAATAGGGACTGTTCCCCCTACATAGGGTCACTTGGCAGATATGGATTGACACCTGTCCTCAAAACCCCTGATACACACTGACACAGAGCAGAATAGAGACTGTTCCCTGTCCACAGAGACCATGATACACACTGACACAGAGTGTCCGCGTGAAATAGGGCCGTGAGTAATGACGTCACGGGTAGCCTGCCCATAGTATCGCATAGGGTGGAAGAGCTGATAGGACATCTGAAACGTATTGGGATGGAGATGCTTAATTGTTCTCCAAAATGCTTGACACCACCCCATAGTGAATCTCTGCAAACTTTAATACCATCAGAGGAGGAAGAATGTGGCAGCCCACTGGGATTATTCGAAAAATTTCAAATTGATGATTTTCCAGACCCTGTGGTTGACATTAGTCCAGATTTACATCTAGTGACCCATGAGGATGTTCCAGGCACTACTTGTGAAATAAAGACAGATAATAAAGTGAATGATCCTTCTCCTTGGGACTTGCACCCTGTCGTTGAAGGTGGAGTAGCAATGGCAAGAGCATGCTGTGGGTAGTCAGTGCAAACACTCTCTTCCCGGTGAATAATGAGGAGACTAACTATGATGACGTTATTTGCGTTGAAAGTAATGATGCAAGAGATCTTTTGAAACCATATGGAAGGAACGAATTGGTTAAAAGAAAGGCAAGAGACCACCTGCATATAGACAAGAATACGCATAAGAGAAAGAAGAGAACAGGTGAAAAAGAGAAGCTGCAGACTGCCTATCTGCAAATAGTTGAGTTATGTCCTGAAGATGTCCGTGTTACCACAGTGCAGACTCTGTTTGATACACTACTGAGGAGAGTCAGAGAAACCCCAGATCTTCACGTATTGGATGAGTCAGTGCGTGGAGTTGCAGAGAACGTAGAACAAGAAATATTTAAACTTTTCCTGTGTACTGACAGCAGATATAAGAATAAATACCGGATCCTCCTTTTCAATTTGAAGGACCCTAAAAATCAGATCCTGTTCCGTCGTGTGGTCCTTGGTGAAATCACCCCACAGTGTTTGGTTCTAATGAGTGCAACGTAAATGGCTGCACAGGAGCTGGCCAACTGGAGAATTCAAAAGAGAAAACATGCACTGGAACTAATCGAGAAAGAGGAAAGACAGCCATACCAGATTCAGATGACAAAGCTGACACACAAGGGGTTAATTGAAATTGATACCGTGCCCGATCAGAACTTAACCCTAGAGGATCTGTCTGATTCTGTGTGGCAGCCTCAGGATTCTCAGCAGGATTGCATCTCAGAGAAAAGGGACACAACATCCCAACACAAGAGCCACCTTTAAGATTAGGACTGCCTTATATGCAAAGGGCTGATAAACCCCCCAGGTGATGCTGACTTAAGCCAATGGGTAATTACCAAGAAACCAGAGAAAATATGGAAACACCATATAACTAATGGCAATCAACATTCTTCATGCATTGAAAAGAAGAACAAGAAATTGTATGATCCAGATACTAGACTCACAGATCCAGCAGACTCAAGTGTGTGGAAGGGATTCCTTCACATGTTCTCTATAAAGCAGTTTAAAGTTACAGCCACGCCAGAGTCTGGTTATAGCAGTCATCTTTGCCAGGATTTACCAAAAGTGTTAACATCCGAAGGATGCATTTTGCAAGAGTCTGTTTGGGTATATGTGGATCGTATCTGGCCAGAGTGCACCAAGGACATGTGTGTGATCCGACTGAATCAAAGAACGTCAAGTGATGCAGTTTCATATGCTCGGCTGTATTCTTATCTTAATCGGAAGCTGAGATATGCAATCATCAGAAGTCATGGCATGGAGGCGTTCCTAGTGCCTCTACCTGCCGGCCAACCCATCCCTCAAAGATTGCGTCCTTTGGGAGGTCCAGGTTTGGAAGACAACCATCCTATTCTGCTTGTGATCTTGCTTCTTCCAAGCCATCCTTCCTGGACAGCTTATCCCAAAAAATCTTCCAAGAAACATAAAG